>NC_044188.1:19304528-19594528 GCF_900880675.1 Sparus aurata | reverse complement strand
TTCTGTTTTTATTCCTGGCTTACCCATATATTGTGGTTTTGCTTCGCTAACTAATGCTTTGTGTATATCCAGGTCAGTCTGTGGGAGACTCGCCTGTCAGACTTAGACGAATACCTGCTCAGTCTGAATGCCATCCAGAGGCGGTGGGTCTATCTGGAGCCGATTTTTGGACGTGGGGCATTGCCCCGAGAGGAGGCCCGCTTCAAACGGGTTGATGAAGACTTCAGGTACTGTGTGTGTGTGTGTGTGTGCGTGCGTGTGTTTGTTTCTGTGTTACTGTATCACATCAAATATTTGCTCTATATTGCAAATTGGTTGTCAGCTAGAGTAATGCAGGTACTAAATGGATGTGTTTAATTTGACCAAGAGATGGCAAATCACTGACGACTCCCACATCCACTGTCGGATTGTTTGCCTATATCCTGTACCCCTGGAAAATTATTTTCTTGTTGAACAACACATGTATTTTCATGTACTATTCATTTTGTGGTGTGTCTTTTTCTAGTAGAAATGTAGAAATAGAATTTGTGTTACAGACAGACAGTTTTATTTTCATTCAGTAACAAAACACCTCCGTATGTGCAACAGGTCTATAATGTCAGACATTCAGAGAGACAACAGAGTTGTATCTCTGAGCTCAAGGGCAGGCATCAGAAATTCCCTGGTCACCATATTGGATCAACTGCAACGATGCCAAAAGTCACTCAATGAGTTTCTAGAGGTACACACGTGTTCACATTTTAGTATGGAAAGAGTTCCTATATGTAACATGTGCTGTCACAACTTATTTTTTGTTGTATGTGTGTGTGTGTGTGTGTGTGTTTTGCAGGAGAAGCGCTCTGCCTTCCCACGATTCTATTTCATAGGAGACGATGATCTTTTAGAGATTCTTGGTCAGGCAACAAATCCAACAGTCATCCAGTCACACCTCAAGAAACTCTTTGCAGGTCACAAACCTCTGTTTTTATCATGCTGTGCTCTTTTGCTCTGTTCTCTTCTCCTCTCTCCCTTCTTTTGATCCTTTGTGTCATAGCATTCTGCTTGACACTGAAGGTAACCTACATGTGTATTTTCTGTGCAGGCATCCACAGTGTTGTGTTTGATGAGCAGTGCCAGCACATTGTCGCCATGTGTTCTCTGGAGGGAGAGATAGTGCCACTCAGAAACCTCATACAAATTTCCAGCCTCGTGGAGGTAAAGCTGTTGTGCAGATTTGTGTGAATGTAAACATATTCTGTATGTTCTGTGTTTTAGAAACTGTTTTTGTTTGTGTATTCTGTGCCTGAACTGTTTCCTTCTTTCTAGGTATGGCTAAGTGAGCTGTCTGTGGAAATGAAGGAGACTCTGAAGCACCTGCTGTATGAATGTCTGTCAGCAGGGAGGAAAGGGGCGGTGGACCCATCACGTTACCCATCACAGGTACACACACACTTTCTTCTATATAATTAGTCTTTGTATATATAAGTTGGTTTTTGAGGTAGCAGAAGGATAATTCCCACCTGGCATGTGAAATAAAAATACATCTTCTTTTAAGAATGTCTTCTTAAATACTATGTCTGGTGCAGATTCTGTGTCTGGCTGAGCAAATCCAGTTTACTGAAGATGTGGAAAGAGCCCTGAAAGAGCAAAATTTGCAGCAGTTGGAGTTGGAGCTCAATGCCAAATTGGAACACTACACTACAGTGGACACCAGCTCGGACGATAACGCGAACACAGGTAGTTCTGTCTGTGCTTGTGTGTGTACATTCTTGAATATATACAGTATATGTGCCCTTTTAGGCTGGTTCCTCCTCTTACAGAACCACACCAAATACCCATGTTTTTTTCCTTTAGGTTATATAAGGCAAGTGCTCCTAGGCCACAGGGTCATCATTCTACCACGAACAAGTAACAGAAGTTAAAATTAAATTTCTAACAACCAGCAGCAATTGGGAACATGGTTCATCTGAAAAATGTTACTGAAATAAATATAACCCAAGCTCCACTCCCACTTATGCCTTTTTTTAATTTAATTGTGACCCCTGAAGTATATTTCCGGACTGCAATTATTTGAAACAGTCAATTAAATGACTTTCAAGATGTTAACCGCAGCTGTTAGCTGACTAGCCAGTTTTCCCTTCTCCTTTTTTCTCTTATCTTTGCACATTTATAAAGGGAAATCACACATCTTCAGAAAGTTTAAACCTGTTGAACTTATGTTGATCTGCCTCAATTTCACCCAGAGATGTTTGTGCCAATTGCCATCTTTTTAGTGCCTCTGCATGTGAATGCACAAGCTTTAAAATTTTGATTCACGTTCAGTCGCTCGCATCCAAAGTAGGCAATTGTTTGCTACATGTCATCTTGTAGCCAAAAAAATGTTTCTAGTTGTAAACATGCACAGGTTGATGATGGCCTGGATATCATTTTATGCATGTTGAATATAAAGTAGCTTCATGGAGATTGGCATGTATGAAGGAAATTCTGTGTTTGTGTAGGTTGAATATATACTTAACAGGCCCTTCTGTCTCTCTTTCTCTCATTAGTTGTTATAGTTGCATACAAAACCCTCCTACCTCATCCTAAAAATGATTTAGCACTAAACTGTATCTCCCTGTGCTACTCTGATCATATCATTGATTATTGAGAGGGTAAAAAAAAAAATTAAAAAAAACTTCTGATATGAAACTCATACAAATCCAGACAGAAGAAGCAGAGAGACACAGTTCTATACCCTGTGTGCTAAACGATGTTCAGGTTGTTGTGCTGTTCTTGTACCCCTATTTATACTGCGGTAGAGTTTTCCTTTTGTCTCCTGCTTTTTTTTGGTTGCTGATCCCATGTCTGATAATATGAACCTCTCTCTACTGCCTCGCTGCCCTTATAAACAAATACTGCTTGACACTCTTGTTGTTCCACTATCAGACTCCCTCTTGCGTTGTTAATGATTGAGCTCTGATCAGAATCTTGGGTTGTTACTTAGGACTGAAGAGATTAATGCCGAATGGATGACTGCTCTTGTGTGAATCTCTTGATAGCCAGTCGCACACAAGAGGACGCAGAGTGCCAGCACCCTTTTAAAGCTAGAGATGCGGTAGCTGGCAGGCTAATTCAATGACCTGGTGCAGAAGTTGTGTCTGCAAAAAGCATGACAGCAGCGTTTTTTCACAGGGCTTAAATTTGTGAGAAGGAATTTAAATCGAGGTTTCTTATTCATGCATGAGATGAAAAGCTCTCTCATAATTCTGGCAGTGTCATAATTTCAGGGGACATTGCTGGCAAATCCAAAATTTCTGATCCATATGAAAATGTATCAATGAAAGAAATGCTTGTTTCACTTGTGCACAGAATTACCGAGGACAGACTTTCTTCATCACTAACTTACAGTGAAGTTTGGAAAGTTTGAAAAATCATTAGCTTAATCTTTATGTTTCAAGGTTGGGAATCTGCTTGAATATACTCCTTGAAATATGCTTGAGTTTCAACATACTCCTTTGTTTTATGTACACAATCACTCATGTAAACCAAAACATTTTATTAATTGAGGTAAAACAATCCTGTCGTCATAGTGGTTTGTTGTCTCCCACATTAGATAATCATGATCAAAACATACAAGCAGAATAAATATGAATAGCTGCTAAAAAGCTATTTCACTATACATTAATTGCTGTTGATATAAGGAAAGCCTTTATTTTTAGCATTTGCATTTATAATAATGTAGAGGTGACGATTAAAGATTTGTGAGTCTAGAAATCTTAAGTTAAGGTAGTTTGGAAGTGCTTTAATTTAACTCTGAAAAACCTGTGCGAACCCTTAGATTTTTATCTTTTTTCAGGCTGTTATATTTGCAGATAATACAGTTCATTTCGATGCCAGGCTCTACCATCCACACTTCAAATAGCACTCACTTCCATGATAACACCTTATTAAATTACTGGCTCACTTAAAACAACTAGGTATGCTGGAGAGGCCTCGGAGTGGCAGTACTGATTAAAGCAGCTAAAGTAATGGCAAGAAGGATAATCTAATCACCCAGTCTACAGTAACGGACCATAAAGCCAGGCAGGGAGTGGGAGCGATCTCCACTTTGGCATAGAGACAAGACAGTGTGGTGAACATTTGGCAAGGTATTTTTTTGTGCCTCCGTGGCTAGGCAGACATCACTGATGCATTTCTACACCCAAATACCAAGTATCTACCACACATGACAATTTGATCCGCTTTCAATTTAAATATGAAGAAATTCTTTAGGTTATGAGCAATTGGACTAGTCCTCAAATGTGCATATTAGTATGGATTAACAAACATATTTAGGTAGAGTCACTCATTTTTTTCATTTCTTTCTTAGCTGTGACACGACTCTCCTCTCAAAGTACAGGGGATACTCAATGATTAGGGCGATCTGACAAGTTAGTAAGAAAGGCACTATTACCAAATTACCTCAAGTGCATTTTTCTGCATTTTTTTGCAGTCATTTATGACAGTTAAGCCAGTATTTGTTGGTGATATTGACTGTCGAGAATATCAGTGTGGCTGTATTCATGTCTGACACAGTTTCCATATCTAAATTGTTAAAGATTTCAGCTGAGATGTTGGGTTTGTTTACACAGTAAGTGGTCCCATTATTCTTCTCACCAATCGATATAATTCTGCTTTTTTTTTTTTACTTGAAACAGCTTTCCTTACAACTGACAAAGGCTGCTGTTAACATAAAGGCTATTGCCATTCTGTCTGCTCTGACAAGAAAGACAATCATCTATTCACCAGAAAGTGTTTATTTGTGACCTGAATGAACACTAAATAGAGTGGTAATTACTTTGCAAATTTTTTAACTCACCGTTAGGCCTGAGAGGCCTTGTCGATTACTGTATGTGACTTTTTCAAAAATGATCCTCCTTTATGATCAAGAATTCTGCCATTCTGATAAAAATGTGTGTCTTCCTGTGCAGAGTCCAACGTGCTGCAGCTGAAGCTAAAGGCCCTGATCCTGGATATTATTCACAACATCAGTGTGGTGAAGCAGCTTAGCCAGGAAGGAGTTACCAGCCCTGATGCCTGGGCCTGGAAGAAGCAGCTTCGCTTCTACATGGGATCAGACAAATGCTGCCTCATGCATATGGTGGATGCACAATTCAGCTATACATATGAATACCAGGTGTGTTTGGATGCTCAGTAGATGTTTACATTCAGTTTTGTACTGAAAACAGGAAGCTCCACTGATGTTACCAAAATAAAACTCTAAAATATACTGATTTTAGAACAGCATTTCATGATATAGTTAACCTGTTGATACACATTCAGGGTTTTACAAAAACATTTTCTAAGTTTCAGGAATATACTTGAACTTCTTATTTTCTACCTTTTGGGGGCACTGTTTGTGCAGAGATGAGGCACTGAAGAAGCTTGCTTTCTGTCCTCTCTGCTGTTCCTGGAGTTACTCATTATAATTTTCATTGACTGTCCTTCATTTGTTTATCATTCCTTCCTCTCTTAATCCATCATCTGTCTGTTTGTCTCTATCCCTTTCTGGCTTCTTTCCTTCTCTCGTGTGCCCCCCCCCCCCATCCTTCCCTCTCTCACATATCTTAACGTCTGTCTGGCTGCTTCACCGTGTTCTTGTCTATTTCTTTCTGGCTCACGTTCTTCTTCCTCCTACCTGTGCTATCTCCCAGGGGAATGCTGCTAAGCTGGTGCACACTCCACTTACTGATAAGTGCTACCTGACTCTGACCCAGGCCATGAAGATGGGGCTTGGGGGAAACCCCTATGGGCCCGCTGGCACAGGCAAGACCGAGTCAGTCAAAGCCCTCGGGGGGCTGTTCGGACGACAAGTGCTGGTGTTTAACTGTGATGAGGTATGGTTAAGCTCCCGGAGAGTGTGTGATAGATTTAACTAGTCATCCACAACTTTGTATAAGTCAGCATTATTCTGAGAGCAACACGTATGCCGATAAGGACAAACAAGGCCAATTTCTTTCTGTCTTTTTTTCAGGGTATTGATGTGAAGTCAATGGGAAGAATCTTTGTGGGCCTGGTGAAGTGTGGAGCATGGGGCTGCTTCGATGAGTTTAACCGCTTAGAGGAAGCAGTGTTGTCGGCAGTTTCCATGCAGATTCAGGCTATTCAAGATTCCCTTAAACATCACAAGAACACATGTGATTTGCTGGGGAAGGAGGTCAGAAAATAAGAACAGATGCAGAAGAACACATTGTTTCCAAGTGCCGATGCCAAAATACAACAACTACACTACTCTTTCACATATATCTTTCTGTTTAATGCACTGACTAGTGTCTATATAGATACAACCTCAAGTCGTTATAAGTTAGTTATTCGTCCATTGTAGAAGAGTTAGTTGGGTCAATAATCTTAAGTATGAAACATATTTTATTTACTAGAATGACATTTCCTTGCTTCCTTCATCCTCCAGGTGGAATTGGACCCAAACTCTGGGGTGTTCATCACAATGAACCCGGCAGGTAAAGGCTACGGTGGCAGACAGAAGCTTCCAGACAACCTTAAGCAGCTGTTCAGGCCCGTGGCCATGAGCAGGCCAGACAATGAGCTCATTGCTGAGGTCATCCTCTACTCCGAGGGCTTCAAAAACGGAGAAATGTTGGGACGCAAACTTGTTGCAATTTTCAACCTGGCCAGGTAATAAATGTGTGATCTCTTTTTTTTCGGTTTTGGGAGTAAAATAAGATTTATTTCACTGTCTGCAACGTATCAAACTAATTATGCAGCATGTGTATGACATGGGGGGGGGGGGGGTATTTTTTTGTTTGCCAAACTGAATCATGCTGTGGGTGCTGAAATTATTTTGAATTACATATACTTACTGTTGCTACAGTCTATCGCATTATATTGATTTTGTGGATAAGTAATCCTCCTCCTCCCACCAGTTAGCACTTCATCCGGTACCACAGTCCATTCAGAGCGTGTGTGTATGTGTGAAAATGTGGCTTTATTTGTTTGTCCAGGGAGCTGTTGACTCCGCAGCAGCACTATGACTGGGGTTTGCGTGCTCTGAAGACAGTGCTGAAGGCCTGTGGCAGTCTCCTGCAGCAGCAGAGGAGGAGTCATGACAAGGACAAGAGTAAGACCCCCTCTAGCTATTTTTTATTTATTTTAAGGTACAATATTTTCTGTGAGGCATTTTTACTTTTTCCAATAGTGGAGTGTGACAGGAAAGTTATGAGAAAGTGGGTGCTTTTTTGTCCGTGAGCTGGAGTCACATTCACTGCTGCCAAAAGTACATAGTACCATGACTTTTTTGTGTTGGGGAAAAACATCTGCACAACACAACACGTACTGTATAGAGCATTTGACAAATAGGACTAATGTAGAGCAACAGCATTTATTGATTGAAATACACTTCAATATGTTGGGATCTACAATCGAGAGCTGAAAAGAAAAATAGGTGCTTTCACAGTTACCTCCTCCTGTTGGATGTTAATCAGATAAATTGTTTGGTGTGGGGCAAAACTTAAAATATTAACCAAAAAGAAAAAACAGTTTCTAAATGACATCAGACGTAGTTTTGCAGATCTGTACTCTGCAATTTCTTGTCACTTATAAGCCAATATGTACGCTGATAGTCAGCTAATATCCCCCTCATCATCAACTACATCAACAACATCGGTCTAGCTCTTATAAAAGCATACTAATCCTTTTGACAGCATAACACACACAACGGGATACAAAATCAATACATGTTTGCAATCATTCTACACAATTAACCCAAAGCATTTATATTAGGTGTCACTGTATAAGTCTTGTCTTGTCTTGTCTTCTCTCCGTATTGACAACTAATGATCATAGCTACTAAAAGTTACAGGTCGGTTTGATATATCTTCAGTACTCAATATAAGAATTGATCATGCTTCATAGGTGGAAACAATAATACAGTATAAAGTATAGGTCAATCAAGTAACACACTCCCTCAAAGACACAAAGAACTCAAAGGGCAGAGCAGCCCTTTTACAAGAAGCAATGTTTCAAATCACAAGATATTGTCATTTTATGCTATTTCAGTGTTTCAGAAGGCTTGTGACAGCCTGCTCAATAGATCAGAAGTAAACGTACAACAATAGCAGAGGAGTCATTATTATACTGTCATATAATATAAGATGCTGGAGACAGCCAACGTTTAATGTCTATATACGTTTTCTTTTTTCAATAACTCAGATTTACAGAATAACTCAGATTTACACAATTCATGTGTTAACATTCAGAAAAGTCAAACTGACTTTATTTACAAAGCACTAAAGTCCCTGCAGTGTAATGGTTAGAATAAAAGTTCCAGTTGTTGCAGAAAAAGCAAAGAAATTGAAAACGAACTTTTTGGTAGAAGTGTCTCTAAAAGGGTGGGAAGTGCTGAAACGGTTTCACTCATATTAAGCTTCTTACCTGAGAGGCAGTCAGCTGTCGAGCTGATGAAAAGGAGTAGAGGATAAGGCAAAAGTGAAAATACAGCAGGTTCGTAGATGCTTATCCTGAAATGTAACAAGGTCACACTACCAATGTTTTGATAGTCTGTGTCTCATTTTTTGAGATACGCTATTCATGAGTGAGCTCCAAAAGGCTCCATTGACCAGCACTTTGTGTACACACCTGCTGTTGTCCTTGCCCTCTAAATCCTCTAATAGACACACCATCAATTGACATTTAGCCCAAATGCTCCCTTTAGAAACTTTGCTTCCCTTGGGGTTTCCACTTGTCTGTACTTTTGTCCTTCTCCATTGTCTCATTCCCAAACACTTCGCCAGAGTTCTGTTGTTTACCTCTTCAGTACCTCCTTCTCCCTCCTTCTGACCTCTTGTTAGCTCTCTCTCTGATACCTGGCTGTCGATGCCTCTCTCATCCCACTCGTTCCCACTCGCTGCCCTCTGCTTCTCACCCCTATCTCCCCTTCATCTTTTCAATACTTTCCCCTCTTCTCTCTCTCTTTTTCCTCCCCGCCTCTTCTTGAACCCATTCCTCTCTCTCTTTTAAATCCTTCTGTTCCACAGCACGGCCTTTATCAGCCCTACACACACACACACACACACACACACACACACACACACTACGTGTACCTCCCGTCTGCCGATGAGTCCCCATGGTTTTCTTGTGTTTATCTCTGTGTGTAGTCTGGCCAAGTGTTCCTCCCTGCTGTGAAAAAAAACACCACATTTGTGCCTGCAGGGAAGGCCAGCATCTTTTGGAGAAGAGAACCAAAGTATTGACAAACTCTTAAATCATGACAGGCCTTGGTAATTAGCACTTTTATAACAGAGTGCATGTGCCAGAGCAAAGCAATAATCACTAGCCTTGTCATTTTCACAAGCTTGTGTTTCTGTATCTTTCTCCATCAAGCCATATTATTTCTTTGCTTCTCTTTCTGCATAATCAACCTTTTTTATCAGAATATAACAATTTAATGTTTAAAGTCATATCCTTATCACAAAATCTTTGTTTGTAATAATAATTGATTTAATTTAATAGAATTAATTAATTATTTAAAAAGTATTTTGTCTTTTACCAACCTGGTGGTCAGAGGACAAAAAGGCATAACACAGTGCTGCATTTTATTAAGTTACTGATCAGAGGTCAGCTGACTACTGTTTTGGCAACCTTTCCTAAGTCATGTTGATGCTTCAGGCTCTGATAACTTATGGCTGAGTAAAGTCTTTTGTGTATCTAATTTGGAGCATGGAAATAAATCATTGGAAAAATCCTTGACATGTCGAAGTGTTCACACTTTACTGCTTATTTTTTGTACTTTTGTATGCATGTCAGTGCCTTAGATATTAGGGAACCCTCACAACAAAACTGTTTATTCATTTATTTTCCATGACTGTGATTATATATTTATGTTTCCTGACATAGATAGTTGTATACCCTCTGAAGATTATCATGTGTGGTGGCTAGTTGTGGGTCTGTCCAAATATGTCCATACAGTGAATCAAAGTGTTATTAACAAAAGTCAGAAATATATATTTTTTTTTACTTACCTGATTAATTTTCAACTAGAATGGAAATTAAATTAATCTTTTTCATCTGCATGCAGTTCAGGAGAGCAGTTTGGTGGTGCAGGCATTGAGACTGAACACCATGTCCAAGCTTACGTTCGCTGATAGCTCCCGGTTTGATGCTCTGGTCAGAGATGTCTTCTCCGGGGTTAATTTCACCAATGTGGAGGACCAGATACTGATGCACGCACTGGAGGAAGTCTACAAGGAGGCCCGACTTGAACTCATACCAAGCCAGGTGCGTGCGTATGAATACATCTATTTATTAGCCAATATAGAACAATGTTATTGTCGTGATTATAACATCTGGTATTTAGCCAGCGTTTGGGATCATCCTATACTGCAACTCAAGAAATCTCTATCATCAACACAGACACAGTTGGATAGTTGGTTTGAAAGATGCTAGATAAAGTCAGATTAATCTTAAGATGTTTTTCCATTTCTGCGTAGCTGAAGAAAGCATTGGAGCTGAATGAACAGCTGAGACAACGCATGGGAGTAGTCATCGTAGGGCCAAGTGGAGCGGGGAAGTCTACTCTCTGGAGGACGCTGAGGGCTGCTCTCAGCAAGACAGGCAAAGTGGTGAGTAAGAGACAGGCCGCCTACCTGGCTTTTCATTCAGCGATTCACAGTGTACATAACATCTAGTTTAGTGTGAAACTTGTGGAAATGTATTCACAATTACATGTATTCACAATTACTTATCTCTAGAGTTTATGTGTCATTGACTATTTCTGTTTTTTGTAGGTAAAGCAGTACACAATGAATCCTAAGGCCATGCCCAGACAACAGCTGTTGGGACATATAGACATGGACACCAGAGAATGGGTTGATGGCGTCCTCACACATAGTGCCAGGAGTGTGGTCAGAGAACCTCAGGGTAAGAAGTCTTACATAGGCTGAAGTTTAACAACTGGAATCTGGTGTACTTTGACTTGAAGTTTTTGCACTTCAGCCAGTGCACTCTAGAAGGAAGGGATACAGTTAACCCTAAAGTGGTCAACATCTCCTTGACTCTGCACTGTATCTGTTGTGGTTGATGTACTGTTTGTATCTACAACATGTATGAATTTGTGTATGTTCTAGAGGTGAGCTCATGGATTGTCTGTGACGGGGACATCGACCCAGAGTGGATTGAGAGTCTGAACTCTGTGCTCGATGATAATCGCCTGTTAACAATGCCTAGTGGAGAACGCATCCAGTTCGGACCCAATGTTAACTTCCTGTTTGAGACTCACGACCTTAGCTGTGCCTCACCGGCGACCATATCCCGCATGGGCATGATCTTTCTCAGGTCAGTCAGCCCAGGCAGACAGTCTTTTAGGTGTTTGTTTCAAATCTAACCTTTGCCAACTTGCTTGACTCACTCTCCCTCTTCCCCTTTTACCTCACTTGTTTCTTTAGCGATGAGGACATTGATGTGGGTGCCTTGTTGAAGTCGTGGTTGAGGGGTCAGCCAGAGGAGTGTCGTAGTAGTCTAGAAAACTGGCTGGGAGACTACTTCCAGCGAGCCTTGGACTGGGTCATCAAACAGGTACCGTTTGTCCTCTCCTGTCTCAACAAGGTGCCAACCTTTGTGGCATGACCACCTCCACATATACTAACCAGTTCTCATTATAATGGATTTAATTGCTGACATTTAAAGAAGAGTCTGATGAATTCACAAAAAACTGCAGGCTCTGTGGATAGATCCAAGTTTGATACTTAGATACTTGGTTTGTCCTGTTTCCAGCCCATTTAATCAAATCTTTGCAGATTTTTTATTCAAACTTTGCTTCTTTTCTCTCCTTTGATAAGAATGACTTTGTGGTGGAGAGTAGTCTGGTGGGTACGGTGTTCAACGGTCTGTCACACCTCAGTGCTGTTACAGAGAGAGGTCAGTTCATCGTTGGTCTTCTCAGAGGTTTGGGAGGAAACCTCAGCCTCAAAACACGGCAGGAGTTTGCCAAAGAGGTGAGGACCCCTGTGTTTTTTATAGGAGCAAAGGGGAACTGTTAGAATAGTTCAGCTTCAGAATTTGAATTGTATTCAAGCCTTAAAAACTGGAGGATGAGTCATCGTTTAAGTACTTAGAAAAGGATCTATACTTACTGTATTGCCTCCAATAAGAAACATTTCAGACCTGGTTTTAATCTGATCTGTGCTCTAATCTCTTTTTTTTTCTATAGTTGCTGAGCTGGGCCAGGGAAAGCCCACCAGACTCAAAGAAACCGCTAGATACCTACTATAACTCTGATAGCGGCCATCTAGCAGCCTATACATTCCAGCGTCCAGAGGGTCTCACACTGGAACAGCTGTCTCATACACATACGCTACCTGTTATTGAGACTCCAGACATGCAGAGAGGCCTGCACTGCTTCTCCCCATGGCTCACGGCTCAGCACAGGCAGCCCTTCATGGTGGTAGGGCCAGAGGGCTGCGGAAAGGGGTAATTAAACACACATGGATTTGTATGTACACAGAGCACACACATTTGCATAATCATGGGATTTGCACACATGCTTGCAAAATTATGTATATGGAGACACTGTATACACACACATATTCACAAATTGTATGATAACACAAAGTTTGGATCCAAACACAAATTGGTGGCATTACCCTTTAAATATGTTGATGAAGTGTTCTCAGTCATCCAGGTCATGGTAAATCTAGGTGCTGTATCATTGGCAGTGGACTTGTTTCAGTTTCTTGAAGACGTTTCACCTCTCATCCAAGAGGCTTCTTCAGTTTAGAACCAAACTGAACAACTGAAGAAGCCTCTTGGATGAGAGGTGAAACATCTTCAAGAAACTGAAACAAGCCCAGTTGCCAACAATAGAGCACCTAGATGTGCCCTTTAAATAGGCACTCTTCCATGCAGACTATATGTAGAAAAAGGGTTACTGAGGGTCACACTGGAAGAGTGTGCGTTATGGGTTGTGAAGCAGAAGCACTCAAATGTGGACACTCAAGATGACACAAGCACACAATTAACACTGCTATCAAAGCTTGTTTATTCAAGACTTGACCTTTTGTGTAAAAGCACCGAAGAGTCAGAATAAGGATGAGATCTGTGTGTGTGTGTGTGTTTGTGTGTGTGTGTGTGTGTGCGCGCGTGTGTGTGGTGTATGTGCTCTGGCTTGCGTATGTGTACGCAGAGAGTCGTTGCCTCTAAAGTAATTGCTTCCCTCCTCAGGGGGTTGAAGAACAAGGGTCACTCAGTTTCCCTTTTACACTCCAGTTGAGGCTCACTCAGTGTCGCCCTTCCTCATCCTCTTTTCTTGCCGCTCTTTGCCTGAAAGGTCAATGTGCCAGTGAGGCAGCCGGTTTGTCAGCTTATTCTTTCTGATTTCCAATTAATTTACTCACACATAGACTGGAAGCAGCATACATGCACATGCATGCACATCATTTACTTTCCAATTATTTTCTCTCTCTGTTTTGCGCCCTCTCAAAATGTCTCTCTTTGCCTTTGGGTCTGTTCTGACAAACATTGTTCTGTAGATCCCAAGTGGCCTCCCTAAATACAGCGCTAACACACATTTTTACTTTCCTGCAGTCTCGGCTCTACCCTAAACATATACAGGACATAGAAGAGTCACAGCAGTTAAGTTTATGTATGTTTTTTGACCTTTTTTCTATGTATTGTTTTTAGCATGCTCCTACGCTATGCCTTTTCTCGGCTCCGCTCCACCCAAGTTGCCGTGGTCCATTGCAGTGCGCAGACCTCATCTCGTCATGTCCTGCAGAAGCTCGGTCAGACCTGCCTGTTGCTCAGCTCAAACACTGGCCGAGTCTTCAGGCCCAAAGACTGTGAGAACCTGGTTCTTTACCTGAAAGACATCAACCTACCCAAACCTGACAAATGGGGGACCAGCAACCTCACTGCCTTCCTACAACAGGTAGCGAGGATTCATAAAGACCGATAAGTGGACAAATTAGTGAATAGATGATGTGGTTAAAAAGGGTATTGTTTTCAATCCTTACAACACTAGTTCCATGTAAAATTTAAAAGCTTAGAGTCTCACTTACATACTTTTTACGCCCTTTGATAAATGCCTTACTTTCTCTCAACTCTCATGTATCTTCCACCTCATTAATTCTCTCCCGTCTCTTGATGTTTTCCCTCCAGGCTTTGACATATAAGGGATTCTATGATGAAAATCTGGAGTGGGTGAGTCTTGAGAATATCCAGGTGGTGGCCTCCATGTCAACAGGGGGTGCTGTTGGGAGCCATTCACTCACCTCCCGCTTCTCATCTGTAGTTCGCATCTGCACTATCGAGTAAGTGTGGTACACATTACTTTATCTATCTGCATATATGTCCTTTAAATTTAGTTTCCCTAACATCGCCTCTCATCTCGCTCTGTTTCTGTGCATCGCTGTCGCTCTCCCTCTGACTCTAACGCTGACCCTGATACCCTCTTCCCTTTTAATTTCCCTGCCTCCATCTGTTTCTCTGCCTCTTTGCCTCTGCCTTTAGCTATCCAGACAGGGAGCAGCTGCAGACTATCTACTCAGCATACCTACAGCCAGTTCTCCAGCATAGCCTGGGCAGCCAGGCATCCTGGGCCAGCACGGGGAAAACACACCAGCTGGCTGGGTCTCTTGTGCAGCTCTATGAACAGGTATTGACTTGAACAGGGTATTCATTCATGTTCACATTTGTATGTTAAGCAACAAAGTCTTGCCTGAGATACTGAAAACATTACCAAGTCATTGGAGACTGATTTGAGTGATTCCACATTGAATCCATTGCTGTTACCCAGCAGAAGAAAAGCACACACAGGCTGAGCAGTGACTGATGAATGAGATCAAGAAGAAATTACTACATCTGTTTGCACCACAATAACATCATCCATTCAAGTGTTTTGGTTCAGTGCCAAGCATTGTTTTGGAGACTTCTGATTTTTAGATCGCTATTGCAGGTCTAGAGTTTGTTGGCGATTATGTATGGCATGACACAGTAGTGCTGAATTACATTAGATGTTGTGATTCTGCGTAGGTGGTGAAAATGTCAAGATAAAGATTTTACATTTACATTTAATGGAAATCAATTACATTAGCATATCTGTCTGTTATGGAACTGTCCTCATGGAATCTGTTTTCGGCATCTTACTGTGTATCACACTTACTCAAGTGTTTGATATTTTAAGGTAATAATTGGATACACTTGTTGTCCCTCAGGGATTTCTTGTCACCTAAACTTGTACTGTATGCAAAGGTTTGGTGACAAGGTAAATCCCCCTCAGCTGTTGGTGTATTGCAGTTTTTCAACAAAACTTTGATGTGCCACTGCATTACAAAGATTTTTAAGAGAACATGTAGCCATGGGAGGTATTTTGAAAAGCCAGAGTGGAGTTCTGCAGGAAAATTGTTTTATTGTGTCAGGACATCGTACAGGAACAAGCTGTCAGTCAACTCAAATTCTTCTTAGGAGTTTAAATGTCTGTATCATGCCTAATGCCTTCTTTACTGATCAGGCAAATACATAAAGGCACTTATTTTGGTGAACTACCGTCATTTTGATCATAATTAAGCGTATTGTCAGCTGCAAATTAATTTTTCTCCTATGTATGTACGTGTCACCTCTCTCCCTGTGTATCTTTATTCTCAGGTGAAAGCCAAGTTTACAGTGGACGACCACAGCCACTACCTTTTTACCCCCTGTATTCTCACAGAATGGGTCCTCAGCCTACTGCGATATGACCTTACTGCAGGTAACCAAACACACATGCTGTTTGAGCCCTTTTTCTAAAGGAATAATATCTCTTAAGTTTGGGAGTGAGTAAGTACTTCAGGCTCCATTGAGACCCAGAAAAGCATTTTTTAATTTTTAAAAGTGGGAACCCTCAAGAATCAGACCAGTGGCCCGTAAAGGGATTTTTTTGACCCACATTTTTTAGAAAAACAGAAAGTCGGATTTAATGGCCCATTGCTTTTCTACTAATTCCTGAGAGTGCTCACTTAGAATAATTTTGCTTCCAGTGAGGAACATAAAGCATTAATAACTTCAGTTTTGATGCCTGAATCAAAAAGACAGCACCAGATGGCTTAGTTTCTTGTCAGTATTCCTTTAGCTCAGAGCTACTGTCTCCAACTCTCACCTTTTTCTTTATTCCATCTCTCGCTCCCTCGCTCCTCTCTCCCCTCTTTCCTCACTTCCTCTCTGTCACTCGTCTGTCTCCCCCTCTTTTATCATCCTCTCCCTTTGCTGTCCTTTCATCTCTCCCTCTGTCACTCTTTCTCTCCTTCTGCAATGTGTTCCTGCTGTGATAGTGAGTCCAATCATTTATTTTAATTAAACACGTCAGTGGACAAACTTCTCTTTTCCTGTGCTCATCATTTTTTAACTTACTCTTACTTCTTCCTCCCTCTTTCCCCTCTATTGCTGCTTACCTTCTTTCTGGTACGTAACCCCTCCCCTCTTCATCTTTATTCTGTGCTGTGTTGATGTTTGTGGTGAGTGTTTTTTGGCATGTGATCACAATGAATATATTAACATGTCATAACTTCGATTACTTTTGTATATGACATTTAAAATGGCTGCTACTGATATTTTAAAATAATATTCCATACAATTAGAATTTAAAAGGGGTCATTTGAACTGGTCAAACTGCAGAGAATCATTGTAATTTCAAAGGAAAAGAACTAAATTCTCTCAGTACACTACCCTTCATGAAAGCATAAAACAGCTGGCAGAAAGTTTACAACTAGCCTGTGAACATAGTTGGGCATTTACCATCCAAAGAGTCAGACATTTCCTGAGGAGTTGATAGAAACCAAAAGCAGAACTAATAGAGAGTGAAACTGACAGGAATATGACCCCAAAATGTATTTAAATGGTGCTGTTGCAGCTGGATTTGTAAATAAGAAACTGTTTGTTAACAAGTTCACAATATCAATTTAGTAACGGTATTTCAATGTTGTGTTTTACAACTTGTTTGTACTGCCCCCAAGTAACCAGAACGTTTTCCAGGTTTAATTTCTCTGTTTAAGTAAAATATCTTTCAAATTGAGTTTTGAATTGAATTGAGTTTTAGTTGTGTTGCTCTTACACAACAGGTTATCGGAAGCAAAAGATTTAAGATCGTGACCAATAAATGGGATTTACGGGTACTATCAGCCAAGTTTATTGTAGATATATCAGTATTGGCAGATATGCTAAAAAGCACGAACAGGTTTTTAAAGCTTGGTTACAATTCTTGAATAACCAAATTTAAGATTCTTATCAAAATTGTGTATCTATGTTATGTGTTTTTATTAAAACTACTGTAAGCCTTACTGTCATATTAGCTAATTTCCTGTCCGTTTTGCAGTTAGGAATTCCCTCCCTCCTCTCTACGTCACCACATGAACACAGCGAACACAATTGGCAAATACAGCAGCAAACATGAGGATCCTGCTCTCTGCGTGTTCATTAGCAGACAGGGCCGCCTCTTTATGGAGTTCTCTGTCCTGATTGGATAAGTGGGCAGGGATACCAGAAAATGTATTTTCTCTTTTTCCTGCATGAGTAGGGGAGGAGAGACATAGATGACCAAACACTCTATAACAGTGATGCTGATGGAGATTTTCAACTTTTGTTTTCTTAAAAAGAACAGCTTTAACAAATATCAATATCTGCACTTGCCTAAAAAAATCCAGAATTAATGTCTCGATTGGCTGTGGTGGTAAAATAAGCACTGATGTGGGTATTTGGCAGGGAAATCATCTGAAAGCCATAGGCATAGACAATGTTTAGCATGACAACTTGGCACTTTAAGTGTTTTCTTTTCCTTAGTGGTCTTTAAAATTTAATATGCCAGGAAAAACCCTGGAGTGTAAACTGTGTCTCAGTCTGACTTTCCTCTTCTGCTCTTTCAATATAATGTGACAGACACTGTTAGAGCCGGCGGCCTATGAGACTTTCATTTTAGCCAGCAGCACTCTGCTGATTCTTGGGGGAATTTTGTAAATTTATGCTCAACCCGGGAGGTGCTTTTGTCATGCCTGATCCCGCCCAAAACAGGCTGTTGACTCATGTTGAGGCCTGACTACTGTGCTAGTATCCTAAACAACCATGACAGTTATGGACAGACTACACAATGCTCATTGTGTGAGTTACTGACTAAGTGAGAAGTAGAACAATGACCTTTGGGAGATGAGTCCCTGAAGTGTGGTTTTTGACCACATCTGTCTTTTAGTCACTGTTGTCTGATCAGAAAAAAAATCACCAAATCTTACCTTGTATTTAAATGCAAGCATGAGCATGCCTTGGGATATCCTGCTGGGTATTAATTCAAATATGTGTGTGTCTACTTTTTTCCTATTCAGCTCAATCTAATGTGACAGACAGTGTTTTGGAGGTGGTAGCATACGAGGCCAGGAGGCTGTTCAGAGACCGGCTCGTTTCCTCCAAGGACCTTCACACCTTCGATAACATCCTCTCCTCCATCATACGGGGAGACTGGGGTTCTGACGCTTTAGACAACATGACTGGTATGAGACAGTTTAACAATAAGCAAATAGGAGAAATTTCATTACAGATTGACTGCTTGGTGCAATTCATGCATTCATTTTCAGGTTGCCACTTACTCCTAAATGACAGCATTGTTGATTGGCTCTGATGTTCGGAAAAAAAAGAGCTGCCATAAAAGCTCTACATTTATGGCCGTTTCATAGCTAGTGGTTTGTTTGCCTATTTAACACCAGCATAACAAAATACTTCCATTTTCAAGTGGTTTGACTGCTACAAAACATTTGAAACGAACTGTAAAAAATATCTCTGAGTGTTTGTTTCTCATTTGCTTATCAAGAGCATAGAGTCACCCTCTGGTGTTAACATTTGAAGTGCTTGGTTGTAGCCAGGGGTCAGATGTTGGCAACTAGTTTTTAAATTCTGGCTTGAGCTGGCGGAACTCCAATGTTGAACTTGCCTGCCAACTCCTAGTGTGAGATAAATGAGAACGAGGTGTAACAAGGATCAAGAATCATACCAGATTGGTGTTGTCCACATCTAGCAGGTGTACCTGAGAGGATTGAGAGTTAAAAATCGATACAGATCCTGCCCTCCTTAAATGTAAATGTAAACACTGTAGTCATGATACTAGTTGATACACTGCCTTAGTCTGCACAGCAGCGCTAGAAATCCTTGGCAAAGTCAGGCAAGAGCAGGTCAAAGACAGTTTTCTCCATGCAAACTAATATTGGAAGCCAGTACAAAGAAAACATGCAAAGAAAGCTGGCTCAGCTCAGAGAGGTGTAATGAACAAGAACAGGTTTGGCTGCTGAATAAACACACTGACATATCTATAATCAAGGCCCTTGAAACTGCTAAACAAAGGCTTACAGTGCTGGCAGTCAGACTAAAGACATCAGAGAGACAGCGGCGTAAAAGATACATTCTTTTCATCACATCAACACATCCAGAGTGCGCTTCCAGCTACCGTGAACCCAGAAGTGAAAATGTAGAAATAATTGGACGAGCATACAAACATATAACGTCGGTTCTCAGTGACTAGGAGACACCCAGCTGCATTATCCCCGAATGTGGCGTCTGGCAATGATTGCAGAGACAGAGCCGAAGCTTGCAAGTGTGATAGCTTTTTTCTTGAGCACCCCTGTCATCTGCACACCAATCTCCTCTAAACTCCTATTAACATTGCCTAGACTGCTGAATGTAAATACAAGCAGTTTGCATTCATATCTAAGCTGTGAGAAATGTGCAGTCTGCCTGCAAAACAACGTTTTTGCTGGGATGTTTTTAAAAAGAAAACACAATACAGAGATTGATAATCCAGACAAACATTTAATCTCATTTGAATTGTATTTCTTCATTTTGTGTGTATTTTGTCTTACTTCTGCTGTTTTGTCATTTATTATGATCATATTTAGGTGTGTTACTAACAATCTGTAATATTTCCCTGGCATGCAGATGGTTTCTATGTGACATGGGGAGCCTCTGAAGGGGCTGTAATGGCTCCAGGCCAAGCTCTGCCTCCTCATGGTAAACAACTGGGACGTCTGCATTCGGCTGACCTAAAACAAGTTATACAGAAGGTACACTGTGAGGAGCTGTTTTCTGGCATGTTGTTTATGTGGTCAGGCTTATATGCTATTGAATATGCACACATACAAATGTGTTTACAGACAGTACAGTAGCAAAATGTCACATCTGTGGTACACCTCCTCACCTGTTTGTGTTCCTCCCTCTCCTTCCTCAAGGGAGTAGTTCTGTACAGCCGTGATAACAGGGAGCTGGATCTCCTCCTATTCTGGGAAGTGTGCGACTTCGTGACCAGGGTGGATCGGGTCCTGAGCAGACCCGGTGGCTCTCTGCTCCTGGCAGGCCGAAGCGGAGTGGGTCGCCACACGGCCACGTGCCTGGTGTCGCACATGCACGGATACACATTGTTCACGCCCAAAATCTCCCGTGGCTATACTCTGAAGCATTTCAACAATGATCTCAAGACGGTAAGAGTGGATTCTGTTTTTTTATTGGTACACATTGTGCCAAGAAACCACTCTTTTCAGAATGCACTTAGAGATGATTCTAGTGTATTGGAAAACTTTTAAAATCTATCTCATGTTGGGGATTGAAATTGCCAAATTGATAGTTGAATTGGCCCCTGTACAAGCATTTAAGCAATAAATACACGGACAGATTCAAAGGAACTTTGGTGTCCATTTACATGTAGTGCGTTGTGTTTATATGAATTGTATGTGTCTGTTTGTGATGCATTTGCATTCAACATGTAATATCGGATATATGTATACTGTTTGTGTAGGTGATGCAGCTAGCAGGTCTGGAGGGCCAACAGGTGGTTCTACTGTTGGAAGACTATCAGTTTGTTCACACAGCTTTCTTAGAGATGGTCAACAGCCTGCTCTCATCAGGTCTGTATTGTGTTTGTGTGTTTGTTTTTCCCTGTCTTTATTTTTACAAGAACCGATTTAACTGTTTTGATCTCAAGTTACATCCTCCTTTTCAGGTTAAGTTTAGAATTTGGGTGAGATTAATGATAGCAATAAAGGAGAAATTTGACATTTTGGGAATTACACTTGTTCCATTTCTTGCAGAGGATTAGATGAGAGGATTGACACTGCATTCATGTCTGAAGAGGAAACACATAAAAGGAGCCAGTAGATGGGGTGCTTAGCTTAGCATTAACCTGCAACAGGTGTATACAGCTCCTTTGATAATGGTAATGAAGCACTGTTCTTTTTTGTTTGATGACTTGATTGATAGCGTGAAGTTTTGATGGTATTTAGAGACTCCAGTGAGCATGTGTATTTGCCACTGCTAGTGGCCCTGATGAAGACCCGTGTTTGTTGCAATGCTTATGTCGTTTTCAACACATTTTACCATGTAAAATAGGCTTTCAAATTTTGCACAAATCCTACACCTTGACTTATTTTGAAGGAGACTTTTTATATGTAACCTATGCAATTGGCCCTTCACAAGATGGAATAAGCAGAGCACACCTGAAGTTTCCCACCAGTTTGTGATTAGCATAGATACCCAGCAACACTTCCAGTCCTCTGTCTTCATAAGCATGGTCTGCATTTTAACATGAACCACGCACAAATACTAGGCTGTGCACCAATCAAAGATCGCAATTCTAATTTATCCTGGCATGCTATCTTGTAATTGAGAGATGCTGATGTGTAAGGAAACACTGATCATTTCTTTGTGTGTGTCTATGTGTATGTTACGTTCCAGGTGAAGTCCCAGGTCTGTACACCCCAGAAGAACTTGAGCCTCTCCTCACTTCCCTCAAAGACGCTGCTTCCCAGGATGGATTCACTGGACCACTCTACAACTACTTCTCCTACAGTCAGTTTTCTATATTTATCAACATCACAGTCCCTCTGTCTTTTCGTAGCCCCATTCACACTGCTGTTGGCATGCGGGGATCCTGCCCCAATTCTCTGCGCCCTCCTCTGTGTGAAAGTTTCAGATGCGGAGAGGGGTGAAATTTCGCTTGGGCGCTGATCCGCCTCTGGAGGTAGTATCAGGGCCACATTATTGGTGAACCGCCCCAGTGTGAACGAATAAGCCGGAGCTGCCGAGCGGGGGCGTGTTGGTCTGACTAGTCTGATAACTGCACGGATCCTTCACTGAACTAAATATAGAGAAATGTCCCACAAAGCAACGTTACAGGACCAAACAAAAGTAACATAGTAACTGTAACTGTCTTTGGCAACTTGTATGAGGAAAACAAATACCACAGCTGTACGTGGAGAAGCGTCCGTCCTCCCGCCCATCCTACCGACCCGAAAAACAGCGTCTGTCACAAGCAAAAAACTTTAACTCACCAAGTGTTTGTGATGAAAATAAATCACCACGACCGTCAGCCCTCCCGACCGAGACTTCAGGGAACTTTCCCCCAGAAAATGGCCTCCATCCTCGCGAGTGAGTCAGACAGCGTCCAGTTAACTGATCGTGATTATGTAATTATGTAATTTAGTGTGAAAAACGTAACCTCATCACTTTCCAGGATGTTTGGTGGGTCAGGACCTCAATCACTTAGCAATATAACATCATCCATGTGATTATAAACTGTCTGCGGGTTAGATTGACAGGGGGGACACCGGGAAACACCGACGTCATCAACATGACGTGTACCGTCCACCTCTTTAGGAGCTGCAGCGCCGGCTTTCTGTGTGAATTACACGGCGGTACAGCGGAGATGCTTTGCTCTCTGTGAATCACCATCGGCGGAGAATTGGCGAACCACCGCTCCGGAGATAATGCGGAGACGATGTGTAAAAAGGGCTTGTGTGTCATTCATTATTTTGTTCTTTTCCCATCTTTGTGGTACTCTGATCTCCTTTTCACTGTAAAAGTCTACTACATGTTTCATTTCTTTCCACTGATTGTCGTATTTGTTCTCCTCTGTTATTGTATCTGACTCTGCTCCTCTGCCTCCCCGCTGTGCAGCGGTGTGTGGACTGTAGAAGTCGTGCAGTCTCACTGAAGTTGAGGTTTCTGCTGAAGAATCAAATCAATAGCTCTGTTATTGTCAAAGTAAACCCACTAAAGAGTCTCCCTGCTCTCCTTCACTATCAAAGTCTGTAAGGGAGGTACAAGCTAAAAGGGACAATATAAGTGACAGTCTCATTTTTGTGATTAACTCCTCCACTGTTTTCATTCACCAACTATCCTGCTGCTTGTTGTGTCTGGCACCCGCTTAGGAATCCAGCAGAACCTCCACATTGTTTTGATCATGGACTGCTCCAACTCCAACTTCACTATCAACTGTGAGAGCAATCCAGCTTTTTACCGCAAGTGTTCTGTTCAGTGGATGGAGGGATGGTCAGAAAGCAGCATGAAGAAGGTTAGTGGAGAAGGAGAAGGAAAACGAGTACAGATCCAAAACAGATATTAAATCAGCAGTTGTTGAAGTTAAAGTTTAATAAAGTTTAATATCAATTAATCCATCTAAAAGTATTAAGTGTTGAGATTTACATGTGCCTGGTGCCACAAAGATATCTGTATGCTTTACCAGTATCCAGTGGCTTCAGATCCAATATTGACCCGATCGGTGCAGCGCTTAAAATGTAAATTTGCGTATCTGAGGTGCCTGAGATTTAAAGTACAAAAAGTGACACAAAAATTCTTATGCATGCATCAGGGCTTTCTAAGCAATTTCACATCTGGTGTGTGTCTCTAAACCTGTAAACCTTTTCAGATTCCTGAGCTGCTGCTGGCAAAGACAGAAGGAGTACAGGAGAGTGAAAGAGAAAAGGCCACGAACGGGAAAAGCTTAGGTAAGAGCACTTTATTTACAGCAAAACAGTTCTAGAATTCTGTAGAAAATTTGCTACTTTGATACCATTGTATGACTGTTATTTATACTGATGGGGATGTTATTTTGCTAGTACAGCTCTGTAATTTCCCTTATTCTGATGTACTGCTCTTCTGATGTAGTTGGTGCCACAGTTATCACAACTTCAATCTTAGTACTTTATCGTAATCTGATCTGGGACTAACTGAAGCATACCAAAATCATTTCTCACTGTGTTTGTCTTTGTTTTGTGTTACAAACTTGACCTCCTAAAATTAAACTAGTTTGTGCTCACAAACCTCATCGTTCTCTGCTCCCAGCAGGGTCTGCTCAGGGAGACCTGTGCCGCTTGTTCCTGATGGTCCATGAGTCATGCAGAGAGCATGGTGCGACACCCAGCCAGTACATGGCCTTTCTGCACGTTTACACCGCATTATATTGCCGGAAGCAGAGCCAGCTCACGACAAGGCAACAACATCTGCAGGTACAAGACCAGCAGTGATACAAAATGGAGCTTTTAGTACACAGGGTCCACACGCACAAAGAACTCAGATGCATAGGAATGTACTCACACCACATGTTTGATTGTTTTGTTCATGTTTATGTAGTAGGCAGACATAATCAAAAAAGTAGCCCGTTTATTTAAATAAATGTTTGATGAGTTTTTATGTAGCTCAGAAAACGAAAATATGCTGTTTATCAAACCGTTTATGAATAATTTATGGTGTGAAGCACAGATAATGTATGTATGAGGTAAGTAGAGGTAAAGGAAAACAGCCATACTTTGTAGCATGTTGGCAAAATCCCATATGGGCATGTATACTTAAAATAGATTTTATCATAAACTCATTACTGTGTACAATACTGTCTGCGTTGATGATCAGTTACTGATCATTTCTATTTACGAATGCAGTGTCTGTAAGTATAGACTTGCCCTTAGAATTAAGGACACCGTTGAAGCTGCTATTGTTTCTGCAGGCGGGAGTGGCGAAGCTGAACGAAGCGAAGGCATTGGTCGATGAGCTGAAGAGGCGGGCTGCAGAGCAAAGTGTACTGCTGAAGACTAAACAACAGGAGGCAGATTCTGCCCTGCAGGAAATCACCACCTCCATGCAGGTGTGTGTGTGATTCTGTGTGTATGTGTATGCTTGTGACAGTGTGTATGTCAGCGTTTGTAACTTTGACACTCAGTGGCAGGCAGGATAGAGGTCCTGCAGGGTTTCATGTCTCCTCCAAGTTGCATCTGTCCTCCTCTCAACTCTTGCTGTGGCCCTCGTCCCTGCTGGCCCTCTTCTCTTCTCTTCTCTTCTCTTCTCTTCTCTTCTCTTCTCTTCTCTTCTCTTCTCTTCTCTTCTCTTCTCTTCTCTTCTCTTCTCTTCTCTTCTCTTCTCTTCTCTGTGTGGGTATCAGCATTTATTTGTTCTGCGACTTCTCATCCAGTGTTTGTCTTCATATCCATGTTCCATTTCCCCCTGCTGGCTCTGTCTTCAGGATGGATGGATGGATGGATGTGTGGAGGATGCTGAACCATGTTCATTAGTTTTTGATATCCCTCTGTCTTTCTTGCTGTGGGGAATCTGTTTTTTGAGTAAGATGGAGGAAAAGAATGTGGGAGAAAAAACACAAGAAACATGAGGAGGAAAAACTGTCAGTTTGCCGGAGTCAGTTTGCAGAGTGATAATTAACGACTAGAGCCGTCCCTTTGGGCTGTAGCAGCCATTTCTCCTGTGGAGATGGACACAGCAGGGAGGCAAAAAAGGAGACAGACAAAGCGATGAAGAGTTGAAACAAACGAGGCGATAGAGGCTTAGAGGAGCAAACCTTCAGAGTAAGATGCAATGGGAGGATGGAAAATAAGATCTGGTGTATAGGAAAGGGTCATGGCTTGACAAGGGAGAATTGGAGAGATGGTGGAGACTCTGAATGAGGATGAGATGTGATAAGATGGATAGATTCTAGGGATGTAGAACTGAGAGACAGAAAGTTTAAGAAAACAATGCTGCCGAATGTTCATCCCCTCTCTCTCTTTTCATCTACAGTGATCATGTCTTCTCTGACTGTCGCTAAAAAAAATCTTTCATCTTTACTTAGACAAGGACTGGGGCTGTTTGTCATTTCAGAATTGAAGCACTGAAAAAGGGGAACTCATTTATGCTTTAAAAGGCTGTTGAGAGACGTTTAAGTTGTAATAAAAAAAATGTAAAACATTTTAAGGTTGTATACTCAATCGGCCAAAATGAACATCATTTGATCTTTTGGGATATCCAGAATGCCAGTGACCAGAAGACAGAAATGGAGAAGATTAAAGGAAAGATGGCTCAAGAAGTCTCCAAGATTGAAGAGAGAAAGGCCAAAATAGATGATGAGCTGAAGGAAGTCCAGGTAATGTGTCTGTTTGACTTGTGAGACCAGTCATCTACATAAAAAAGCATACATATATACATAGAACTGGCATACATACATAGAACTGGCCTCTACTGTTTTAATACTTGCCATATCAACTGTACTAAAAACTTCTTTACCTCTGTACATGTCTATCTTCTTATCATTGCTGCCCTCTAGCCTTTGGTGGATGAAGCAAAGCGTGCAGTTGGAAACATCAAGCCCGAAGCTCTGTCTGAGATCCGATCCCTCCGCATGCCCCCTGATGTCATCAGAGACATCCTGGAGGGGGTACTGAGACTGATGGGCATCTTCGACACCTCCTGGGTCAGCATGAAGAGGTGAGAGGGGGAGGACATGGGAAGAATGTATAAAAGGACTGAAAAGGCAAAAAAAAGGATGGATAGATGAAGAGAGAGTTTCCCCAGTGGGAGTAATTAAACTGATGAGCATGATCATAATCTGTCATCTCATTCAAATAGTGATATTTTCCTCCCACTTGTTACTGTATATATCACATTGCCAAAAAGCAATTGAACCATGTATCAAGACACACATTGATGTGTTTATCTCATGTACTTATGTATATATGCTGCATGATTGTATTTATGCAGTTCCTTTATGTTCCAGTGTTGATCTAAATGAGAGTTTTACTACAAATAACTCATCTGACCATGGGCTCCTTTAGAGGCGGTCAGACAGACAAAAAAACATTCTGCCCCGATAATGACTCATGTTGACTGGGTGAGCGATAACCTCTCTGAGCGCTTCACAAGTAACAAAGCATGCAAGTGTGTGTCTGACAGAGAGAGGGGGGGTGGCAGAGATGAATCTGCTAAATATGAGTAACAAAGAGACTACGTTGCAATGGTTTTGCGCTTAATTAGAGATGAAGAAAATGTAAGTCTCATAATTTTAGGCTTGAATTAACATTCACTTGCTCATTTTCTGGAGAAAAAATCATTTTCTTCCTTCTCTCTCTCTAATGTTTCATTATCTCTGCTTTACTTTGCTTTATTGCTGTAAAATTTAAGTGTCTTTCTTTTTTCAGTATTTTATCTGCTCCTACTCATGTCCAATCCTATCTCTCCTCCTTTGTGTTTTTTTCTTTTCCCCTTTTTCCCTGTAGCTTTCTGGCTAAACGTGGTGTGAGGGAGGACATTGCTACCTTTGAGGCCAGGAACATCACCCCTGAGATTCGACAGAGTGTGGAAGAGCTGCTCAACAGGAATAAGGCCTCCTTCGATCCCAAGGTCAGGCTGTCACAATAGTAGAATAAGAAGTAGATGTAGGGCTGGTGTTATTAACCCTTTGTTGTTACCAACTGAGTTATTTCTGACCTGTGATGCTTTTGTTCTAATGGTCAGAATGCAAAGCGTGCAAGTGCAGCAGCTGCTCCTCTGGCCGCCTGGGTCAAAGCCAATGTACAATACTCCCACGTCCGAGAGAGGATTGAGCCACTGGAGAGAGAGCAGGCTGGGCTCATGGAGTAGGAACACACAAACGCAAATATACTTGATTTCTTCAACACAGCCACCCAACTGGTCATAAGCTATGCGCATAAACAAAAAAACTCATACTTGCCACTTTGATTCTATGAGCTTGTGGCCTTGAGCTTAACTTCTTGCTAATCTATTACACACATAAATTATACATACACTGAATGATGCACAACCTCATCATAATTAACACATGCGCATACAGCAAATCGTTTTCTTTAATTTTGTATCTCTGTGTCCAGAAACCTGCGGAAAACAGAGAGCAGGAAGAATAAACTGGAGGACCAGCTCAACTCGGTTGGAGCCAAAGTCAACGAGTTGAAAGAGAAGTACGAGTCCTTCCAACTATCCATCAATTTTTCCATTCTTCCTTTCATCCTTCTATTTCTACTGTACTCTATACAGTCCTGACTTCATGTTGATCAACACAAAAATAATAATCTTATGGCAGGGCCAGACCTGGCAAAGCAAAACTTACTTTCAAACCATGGTGAAAAGCAGGTGTGACTGGAAATAATGCAGATTTCAATAGTCTTCTGATGCTAATTCAGCTAACAGGGTCACTGTAGCATTCTACAAGAAAGAAATGATATGCTTCTTTGTAGCTGCCTTCACTTTCACCCGCTGCCAGCCATGCAGCATCCCTCCTTCTCGGCATGTAGTTATATAAACAAGGATGCAAACAATCAATAATGCCTGAAGTGCAGGTCTTTTCCACCCTATTTTAAATTGGCCAGTCCCAGCACTTATAAGGTCACAGTTCAACAAAGTTGAACTTCACATTGCAAGTTTGATCTTCAACCGTTGCCCTCTCCAACCATTAGTCCTATCACTTATCTGTTCCTTCTCCTCTCCTCTCCTCTCCTCTCCTCTCCTCTCCTCTCGTCTCCTCTCCTCTCCTCTCCTCTCCTCAGAGAGTATTTACAAGAGAAATTATGATTTACTGACAATATTTTTAATATAATATCGTATGTAAATTCACCACTTACTTGCTGTTTCTCAGGTTTCAGTGTCATACGACAGAGGCAGCTAAGTTGGAGGCTGAGGTAACAAAAGCTCAGGACACGATCACTGCGGCCCAGCAGCTCATATCACAACTGGACGGAGAACACACACGGTGGAACACACAGGTAGTCTGATGTATGAGTGTGTTGATATATGGCAGGTTATACACATTCACTTAGAAGGGGACTCATTTGCCATGTAAGAGCAACAGGAGGTGTGTGTGCGCGTGTGTGTGTGTGCGCGTGTGTGTGTGTGCGTGTGCACGTGCATGCACGCATGTGTGACAGGGGGATGTATCCTGCTGTCTTGAGTCCCTTCTGGCTGTTTTTACTCCTCTCTACAGCATCTGTCTGCACCTTAATTAAAACACTCAATCTCTGCCTGACACACACAGACACACACACGCACACACATGCCCACCCTCGCACTCACTGCCTCCCTCAAGGCCCGCGCCAAAGAGCCAGTTTACTCTCTACTCACGTACTTCATATACTCACGCATATATGCACACACTTCATCCCTAAATCTAATGCACACTGTGCAGTAGCTGTAGTTAGCTATATGTTAATGCCTCTAAGTTGTTCGACCTTGCAAAAGACTTATCGTGAACTTATCGTTATAAGGTATATGTTAATTGAACAATGTAGTGGCTATAGAATAATGTCACCATCATCGTTTAGATTGGTTCCCTATAAAGGAACCATTATGCAGTTTTGTCTTCCTCCGGGTCCAAAATCTGACTGGTGAAGGCTGACTGGCGAACCAATCAGGCAGGCAGCCAGGCACCGTTTCTATCTGCTTCCATGTCTCTATTAAAGTCTAAAGACTAAATTAATGAATAAGCTCATCTTTTGTACTGTGTTGTCGGTAGGGTTACAGCAATAAGTCTATTTTTGAAGGTAAACCATGCTGTGAAAATTGCTGGTTAACATACTGTGTACATTTGCTTATTTGCAGTATTGAAATCTTCTGTATAAAAAAAAGTTTGTATCAAGTTTCATGTCTGTCAGTTCATAATATAATTGCCTAAAACCGTTTACCATGACACCGTAAAACTGTGATATTTTCTGAGATGTTTATTGTACTGTGAAAATCTCAAACTACTGCAGCTCTAGTTGTTGGTAGACTTTGGGGAAAACAAAAAGCAATTTGGTCAGTTTTTTCGACTGAGGTGCCAACAATAATATTATTATACTAAGAAGTATATAGTAGACAGGATGCTTGACACTATTAATATGATACGTTATTCGCCTATCATGTTCATGTCCACTATTGACATCCTTGACATACACTTCATTTTTTGACTCAAGGGGAACGTCACCAGCCTAGCAATTACAGCATTAATCACATTAGCTCCGAAAGTGCAAGTCTGTCCTTGCAATTGTGATTTATTTTAATCTGTCAAAATCAGTATAGACATTTTTGGATCATTTGTGACTCTGAATTGGGTTCATGGTTAATCTGTTTAAATGAGGGAATGGGGAATCACATGCTCACATAGGCTTAGTTATTGACATTTGTCTTTTTCCTCCTGTCATTTATCCCTACCTTTCTTTCATTCCGCTTTATCCTCGTGATGCCCTTCCCTCTCTTGTCATACTTTTTTCACCTGTCTCTCTACCCTTCCTCCCTCCTCTACCTTGTCTGTTTCTTTTCTCTGTGTTCATCAGATGTCTGAGATAAAGAATGAGTTGGACACGCTCCCAATGCAGGCAATGCTGGCTGCAGCCTTCATCACCTATCTGTCTGCTGCTCCTGAAGACCGTAGAAGATACTGTCTGGAGACATGGATGACTCAATCTGGACTGCAGAGTAAATATACTAGTGCTAATAGCTAGGCCAACACAATGTCAGCATATGCCAACTCCTGTACTGAACAGCTGACAAACACACTACTCACCACACACACACGGCACTGTGCTAAAACTGTACTAATACGCAGAATATACAGCGCTTATAAGTATATAAGTATAATATATGTTATATATTATACTTATTGTATTATTATATAATATATATGTATAATAATATATATATAAGTATAAAGTATACATACTTCTGGTTCTGATAAATATTAGGACTGACTAACCACTCCAAGTCCAGAATTTACAGAAAAGTAATGACCAAACTTTCTGATGTTTTGTCTTTAATCCCTCAGACAATAGGCATCTTTATTTTCACACAATAACTAATTAAGGATTACAGTTTAAACTTGCTGGATTTTACCTCTCATATACCAAGCATAATCTCCTGAATTTAGCATTTTTCTATTCAAATATTAATATTCCACCCACACAAATGAATGTGTGGTAAGTATATTCCAGCACTATGTGTTTTGTCATTAATAGCTCTGTCTGTATTATTCTGCTTCACAACCTCTTTCCTTTCAGATGTGCATGTTATTTCACAAAATCCTGCGTCATGTACCCACGCTAGTTCCAAAATCCTTCTGTCTGTCGAATGACTTCTCTGCAAGTTAGCTGTCAAGATTACTTAGTGTGACATAATGTGTTCAGGCACTACTGTTGAATTGGGATGTGCAGTCAAGTGGCTGTCGGAGTGTCCAGTAGCGGAGGTTTCATTAAAATGAAAAATAAATAAAATATATTAAATTAGCAAATATAAAAGCAACAAATAATAACCTGCATTTGTGTTGTGTGTATTTATATCAGAGTTTGACTTGCGGTCATTCCTGTGCTCGGAGAGTGAGCAGTTGATCTGGAAGAGTCAAGGGCTGCCGTCTGATGACCTCTCCATGGAAAATGCACTAGTCATACTACAGGTTAGACATTCACCTGCCTGTCTGTCAAATCATTAATCTCTCTCTGTCATGCGTTAATCCCCTTGATTACAAATCTGCTTTGACATAGACAGATCTTTGTTATTTAAGCAATTGAATCACAAGGTCTTTTATTTTTTTGGTAGGCTGATTTAGTTATACAGTAACAATTGGTGTGTCAGCCTACAATAACTCTTCGTCTTATGCATTTAATGCCCTTTTTTGAAGGAGGATTTCTGTATTTGTAAACCTGGACCCTGCATTTATATGTTTTCGTGTGTAAATGATTCACACTGTTCACAGACTGTATTGTGGCTTGAAGCCGCAATACAGCTGTAATGGCTGCAGTGTAATCCTCCAGGACAACTACAACTGTCAAAGTTGTGCCCACTAAAAGTGTTTGGTTTTGGCACTCAGGCAGAGGATTTATTTTATTCATGTCTGACAAGATTAAGAAAACAATTCCTATAGAGATAGACCTCTTTGTGAAACAATAACATCCCATTTGTAACCAGAAAAGTCTTGCTCACAGAGATGTCTCGCCCTAAAATGTCATGAGAGATGAGTTGTTGCAAGGACGACGATGGTGGAAGGTCAGAGTTGGAGAGAGGAGTTAGGAGTTTATGTAGATTAACTGTCAGCAAGAATTTATTTCCAAAGTCATGGCTGACTATTTAAGTGTTTTTTGATAATCAAGATGAAGCAACAACCATAAAAACTCAGCTATCATGATTAGAGTGAAACTTGTGTTTGTGGCCACAAAATGAATCTTACACTTTAACAAAAAGTTCTATCTCTGTTGGAATCTTTTCAATAATTCAAAATGTTCTGTTAGTTAATCAAGGAGTGAACAACAAAACATTAAAATATAGGACCTTAAAAATATATAAAATCCTCTTTTATATACATCAAAGTACAATATAACTGTATCATTTTAGTGCAACAGTCCATCTCTATATTCATGGTTGTATCAAGAGTTCTGCCCTTGTTGCCATTCATCTGTCCTCCATTTGTCTGTATTGTGTGTGTGTGTGTGTGTGTTGTTTTTACCATTGCTGCCTTCAGATCAATGCGCTCAAGTTACGGGTAAGAATATGTTCCACAATTCAGCCTTTTGTAGCTCACAGTTTTGTGTATCCTCTCTGTCACTGTCTGTATGTTTGTCTCTCTTACAAGCTTGTGTCTATGTGTGTGTGTGCGTAGGAAATTGCAGTGTGTCAAATCACATGTGTATATATATATATATATATATATATATGTATATGTATATATATATATATATATATGTATATGTATATATATATATATATATATATATATATATATGTATATGTATATATATATATATATATATATATATATATGTATATGTATATATATATATATATGTATGTATATGTATATATATATATATGTATGTATGTATATATATATATATGTATGTATATGTATATATATATTATATTATGTATGTATATGTATATCTATATGTCTGTCTGTCTCTGTCTCTATCTCTCTCTGTCTCTCCCTCTGTCTGTCTCTCCTCTCTCTTCTCCTGTCTCTCTCTCTCTCTCTTTTTCTCTCTCTCTCTCTCTCTCTCTCTCTCTCTCTCTCTCTATCTATCTCTCTCTCTCTCTCTCTCTCTCTGTCTCTCTCTCTGTCTCTCTCTCTCTGTCTCTCTCTCTCTCTCTCTTCTCTCTCTCTCTCTATATCTTCTCTCTCTCTCTCTATCTCTATATATATACACATATATGTGTGTGTGTGTATATATATATATATGTGTATATGTATATATATGAAAAGGCTGAGGTAAGAGAAAGGGAATCCGTGATCAAGATACCATGAAACAGAGGAGCACCGGATGACAGGAGGGTGGTTGACTTCATTCCTTTGCCTGGCGTGGGACTGATGCTGCTCTACAAGCATGGGAGCAGTGAGACAGGACCGAGCTGTAACCTGAAACACAGCTCTTTATGATTGTTTTGTGCTCAGAGTGTTGCCTGTCCGTTCCTGATCGACCCGTCGTCCCGAGCTACAGAGTGGCTACGCACACATCTCAGTCATCAAAGACTAGAGGTTATCAACCAACAGGTAAACACACACACTTGTATGCATGTCAAAGTATGCACAATAGACATTCTTGCTCATGTACACTGGTGATATGTTTTGGTAAGACGCATCAAGCCTACAACTCACCTATGAGTGAAGTAACTTTGATCTCAGCAGGAGCATGTAAAGCTATTCCTTTCCAACTTCAAGTCCTCAAATGATCTTTTCTTCTTGTCTGATGAATCCAAGTGTATTCTAATTTCATTAGTGTACCCTCATCATTTAGTTACCATCACTGTGTGACAGCATGTGATTAGATCACCTTTAACTTTCTCCTCTATCTACCCACTTGTTTATTTGAACAAATGATATGATTACATTAGTCGATGTTGAACTTTATGCTCTTTAATCACTAATTACTAGTTAGTATTTGCAAATTAGTGTCATTCATTATTAGACTCTCAAATCGTAAATTAGACTTTGTGGCATGGTGCTCTTAAGAAGATTGAATATCTCCTTTGTCCTCTGCGTGCCTGCAATGTAATAAAGGCATTGTAATCCCTACAGTAATCACTCCTTTGTCCACAAGGCACTGTATAGGTGTTAAACATGAGGTGTTCACCATTTTCATCTTGTCTGTCTTGCTATGTAGATTTAGAAGTATTTTGTATTCAGACAAATGACATAGCTGTATTGAACTATTTCTCTTTGTTCTCGTAATTTTTTTATTTATTCATATTGTGTTCTTGTGCTCAGTTACTTTCTTGACAAACTAAAATATTTCTCTTTGTGTTCCGGTTGTAAATGCTGCTTTTACTCTGTCCTGTCCTGAACCTGACATAGTCAACAACTGGAAAAGACAATTTGTCGTTATATGATGAGTGGTTATGAGCATTCAGTGAGGCAACGTTATAAAAAATAAGAAAAACAATCCTTTGTCTTCATCTGTTAATTATTTTTGAATTGTTTCTGGGAATAGTGACAATATTGCTACGATATGTTACAGAGCTCTGTGCCGCCACCCAATACTGGTGGTCAAGACATTCTCACAATTGTGTGTCTGTGTCTCTGCTCCGTGTAGGATAATAACTTCATGACATCCCTGGAGCTGGCAGTCAGATTTGGAAAAACACTCATCATCCAAGAGATGGATGGAGTTGAACCTGTGCTCTACCCACTGTTGAGGAGGGACCTCATTGCACAGGGTGCGCATACACTCACAAAACCATTCTCATTCAAAGTTGGTGGGGTTAAGTAATTGATTCTGCATCACAGCTTTTTGAGTGTAATTCAGAGGTTTCATCAACCAGTTGTTGCGAACTAAAAAGCTGACTACTTGCCTTTGACTGATGGCTTCTTTTCTACATAGTAGTGATATCACATTTTGAGTCATATTGCCATGACAACACAAACTTCCATCATGTTGTTAATGAGAGCAAGCTATTTTGCACCTTGATGTTATTTACCCAAGTTAAGTTGGAAACTTCTTACCATTGACATTTCTAAACACTTTTGCCAAACTTCAACGCTGCTAGCGCTAGATATCATTAACATTGCTAATGCTTGCTAGGTAACATTAAGGCATTATAGTACGCTGAGCACGTACTGTAGAAATCAACCACTCGAAAGTTGCTTTCCATAAACTGGCAGGACTGTCAGTTGCTGACAATCACAGATACCACATGATACTAACAGAGTTATACTATTGGCTCACAAACCTTGTTAGAAGCTGGAACCAGCTATCAAAATTCTTACACAGAGATGAACAAAACAATCAACTTGGACCTGACACATTGTAGAATTATTGATTTACAATGCTAATAATGGAAAAGGAAAATAAATACTTTTACTCTTCACTCTTCACTTTCTACCAGCTATGTAGATGTATTTTTTTTTATCGATTTGTCAACATAAAAATGCTGTCAGTATGTCCTTTAATTCCGCTTATCATATATAAAACATCAAGCCACATTTGTTCTAAATTTTTCATTATGTCACTGTCATTTTACTGTTACTGTAATGCAAAACAGCCATGTGTGAAAGTCAGTAAATTCATTGCATAGTTTTACTATAGTCTACATCCCCCTGTCAGTGTATCTTAATGCCAGGGGGTTATTGTATCAACCTTTTCAGTCAACTTGTTTAATGTTAAAATACAGAGGATTCTCACTGGCAGCAAGTGGAGCAGTTTGTGAAATCTCTGGTAAAACAGACACTTATGATCAAACACCACTTATATTATCCAAAAAGAATAAGCTGTAAGTCCATATTTGGGAAAGGCTGATGCCACAGGGAGGCAAATGACAAACTGTGCATTGAACCAAGACAGCCATGAGGAGGATTTTTGAAGTGGTAATGAGTGAAGAAGCACTACGAATGACTCAGGAAAGAAAAGCATGAACAAAGAAGAGAGTGGATAAATACAGACGATTAAAGAAGAAAATCATTGTTGTCACACTATCAGTTCTGTCATTTGATGTCACTCTTTGGTACGTAAAAAATTACGACTGTTTTTCCTGTGTCAGTTTCCATTAGTTGTCGGTCAAAGTTGAATAACAAGTGTTTTTTTGAAACATCAAACACTCCTTCAATGGTCATTTCAAGAAGTGATGGTAATCACATCTATTAAAACCTAATTACTGCATCCAGGGTGTAATACAAAATTTAAAGAAAAAGTGGTGGTTTTAACTACTGAAGAATCTAGACAACTACGATTCTTGACAGTTATTTAAAATATTTACTATATAAAAGAAAAGACAAATAAAGGACAACACTCCCATCAAGTGTGTATTCTGGCAAAAAAAAAAAAAAAAAAGGATTTTGCCAGAACACACACTGAAGAACGGCGTCATGCCAAAAGGTCCATGTGGCAAGAATGAACAGTTTGATAGGAGTGCTGTCCTTTCTTTTATTTTCTGTATTCACTACAAGAGTGATCAGCACCCCATACTAAATCTATATACGTGAGTTGAGCGCTTTGTTTCTTATATGTAAATATTTACTATATAAAATGAGATGTGCTCTGTACTGCTTTGTTAATCATACATTGTTGATGGGTACTTCTTGAACCATATTATGGTCATCCATGGCTGTCTTTGAATCTGCCCCTCTGATTCTATATGTGATGTTTCAGTTTATTGGACACCAATCCCAGCAAATTTAATCAAGGAGGTGCGTGTAAAGAGAGGTTGAAAACATACCTGTGAAAATGAGGGTGATTCATGAGGCTGTGAATCATCCAGGGAGAGGTGGTTGTCTATTTGAAGGTTCACTGCAAAGGGAGAGGGCAGAGAAAGTGTTGGAAAGGGCAAGTTATCCACTTAAAAGTGATGTTGAACAGGATGGAAAAAAAGGGGCGAGACAAAGGGATGGCAGTACTGCACTGCAGACATCTAGAGGACAGGGAGTAGAGGAGAAAGTAAAAGGATCAGGGAAGGAGTTATAGTGACCACAAGCCTGCATGATACATTCTATGTTGTTAACACAGAGTCTTTCTCTTCCTACTTAATTTCAAAACAAATACAGGTCCTCGGTATGTGGTTCAGATAGGAGACAAAGTTATTGATTACAATGAGGACTTCCGTCTCTTCATGGCCACACGGAATCCCACCCCATTCATCCCCCCTGATGCTATTTCTGTGGTGACAGAGGTCAACTTCACTACCACCAGGGCAGGCTTGCGAGGACAGGTGACCCAAATATCCTACACTCAAACAGTTATGCAGTCTATGATAATGCCCCTGAAGTAAATGGTGCCTGTGTGAATCTATGTTAATATCTGTTCATTTGCTGGAGCAGGATTGGTCTAAATTAATGCTAATGAATGCTAAATAAAATTAATTAAAAAGAATGTAATACTTTAATGTTTTTCAATTTAGTAATTAAGTGTTTAGTGAGCAAAATCTATGTAAAATGGTACAGTTTATAATGAGTGTATGTATTGTATGTCATTAATTTCATATCATATGTCCGCTTGTAAATTTGTGTCTCTGTTTGTTTGTGTGCGTCTGTGCGTTAGCTGCTAGCCTTGACCATCCAGCAGGAGAAGCCAGAGTTGGAGACTGCAAAAACGAGACTACTACAACAAGAGGAAGACAAGAAGATACAGCTGGCTCAGCTGGAAGAATCACTGCTAGAGGTACACATGCAGATAAAATACACAGTGAGAGAAACGTAGAAGACAATTTTACTTTAAGGAGTACTTAGAGAGCTTGTTGCTGCCTGCTGCTGTACCCTGTACTCTATGATGTAAATTACAATACCAGCTGTACCTACAAAAGCACAATTATATACCCTAGTGATAAAAATCTAATCAATATATAATTGTCAGTTACTATGCACCTCCCTTTCTCCCACTTTGGGATGTTCAGTTCCACCTACACTGCAGACCTTGTTGCAAACTCCCTGAGGAGGTTGTAGTAGACAGAATGAGACAATGTGTACAGACCGAACAGGAGGAGTTTCTAGTGCAGCAACACGGATGCGATCTGTCACCGGCGTTCCCCCAGTAAACACTGGCAGATGTGTTTGATGGAGCACTCAGCCAAGCCGGAAGCGAAGCTGCTGGGTAATGAACCCATGTCTCAGGAAGAGGTGGAAAGTTGCACCTTAAATATTCCCAAACTATTTTAAAACTTTATGCTAACTTTAATTTTAGGTTGTCTCTATGAATATTCAGTTAGTACTTTGAGAACTTGGTGACTTTTATACCTGCAAAACAGATGGTAAAACAACGTGAGTATAATTGTCTCAATGTAAATGTCTGATTAAAAATTCTGGGAGTTGTTGGATTTGAATAGGAATATTAGTATGGAGTAAAAGTTTCTTGGGTTGCATTTCTTAAACTTATGCATGTACTTTACTTCAAGAGAAGTTGAAGGCAGCTGGTTTTCATTTTATAGCCACAGTAACAACAATATAGAGCCAAAATACTAAAAACATAGTTATTATCCAAATATGAAATAGGCCTCCCTGTACTACCAGGCAAAAATACATAAAACCGGACACATATATTCTTTTTGACTGAACACACGGACAATTGACACACAGATGATTGACATTGTGACACATAGAAACTCAGACACTTAGTGTAAGAGAAATTTGGACACACATACACACTCATCTAGATGCCAAGAGCAGGATGTCAGTGCTTTACTGGTACTAGACATATAATTAATCTAAAATTGTAGGAGCATATTCGACTTGACATTTCCATGCTCCAATGCTTTCTCATCTATTATATCTGAATTTATTTGAATACACTTTATCAGTTTGTTTCAGAGAATAGATTCCACAGGATGAGGTGGGTGAGTCATAGCATTCAATCAAAGCTTAAAAAATATAAAAGATAAATGAAGAAGATCCCCTCAGCAGGCCATTCTGAAAATGACACCTTCTGTTTACTGCAACTTCTATGCGATCACAGACATCATCAAATTGACAAATACATAAAAACATACTTCTTGTGTATCCCCCCCACCCCTCTTTTCTCCCGCTGTGTCTCTCTCTCCATATTTTTTTGTACCCATTTATTCATCTGTCTTTTTTTTTTTCCCTGTGTCAGACCCTGGCAACAGCTCAGGGTAATATTCTGGAAAACAGGGAGCTGATAGATAGTCTGAACCAGACCAAGGCCAGCAGTGCCCTTATCCAGGAGTCACTACTGGAATCACACAGGCTGCAGACATCCATTGACCAGGTACTGTACTGTTCTCCGTACGCACACACCTCACTGCACCACTTTTTTATGTGGTTTGAGTCATTTTAACAATCTGCATTTGTTATGAAAAAAAGGAAAACGTAATTGTAATTATATAATCTTTCATTTATAAAACATGCTGAGCCCCCTTTTTGGAGACCTGCTGTTTTGGGTAGTAATCTCACTACTTAAAGCAACATTCTGTAACTTTTTTACCTTAAAATAACAGCTTTGAAATCATTTGATGGTTCAGTGTCCACTCCGCCCCCCTATCACTTGTTTCTGCACTATGTAACTTAAGTGAGAGGGTAGGATCACAGCGTTACCCCAAGATTCCACCAGATACTTGTCCGCTGCATTACAGCTGTGATCCGGTTTTGCTTCGCCGTCCGTCAACCCCCATCGGTTATATTTTGTGTCCGCCACGGCGCAGTACGGTCAACAGCTGGCGTCACGAGACCGAGGAGTTCCTACGATAATCACATAATCACTCGCGACTGCAGTTATAGGTATGCGTTATAAAAACAACAACACAAAGTGGTCCCGACCGAAGGATTAGTAGAAGAGCTTGTGTTTGTCTTTTTTTTTAGATTTGTGTGCTGGTGTCAACACAGAGTGTTTTATTTTGAAAAGTAACCTGATGATATATTGTTGTTTCGATGCGTGATTTCCTGTCTGCTTGGTGCTAAATTCAGCTAAACTGCTGCGTGGTGCTCCGGCATCCGCCAGAAATAGAAGTATATAAATATAAATTGTTACCTTATTATGTATTGCCATGTTTCAGTTAACCAGTTCTAATCTATGAAAATAAACTAAATACATTATGTGATGAAACTTATGTGATACTTACTGTATTTAAGTTGTGCCATTTCAAAGAGAATCAGTATTAGCATGTGGATTACTGTAGTGTAACCACTTGAAAGAAGCTGGTTTAGTTAGGTATTTCCTTTCACACAGTCCGCTATAATCTTCCAACTCACTGATAAGCGTGAGAGAGAAGGATTTTAGATTGAGAGAGAGAGAGAGAGAGAGACAAACTCACACACACATACACACACACACACACACACACACACACACACACACACACACACACACACACACACACACAGATAATGACAGTCAGAGATACACAGAGATGTCATGTATTGAATGCAGAATAACATCAATGCCTAGTCTGCAAATGTGAAATAATTCCCCTGTTGTACTTCTCTAATTTCTTGAACAAAGTACCATACTTGCACTTGTGTTAGAATTTAAAAGTTGAGGCTTTTATTTATGATGATGCAGTTGTATCTAGTTTTCTGGCACAAACACTTCATCCGTTTCAGTGGTTTTCAGATAAACAACGTCGCAGCCACTCACTGCACAAACTGCTGCAAACATCAGATAGCACAGGCACACGAGCATGGAGCTGTAGATGCATGACATAATCATCCTCTAGGGTGCAGTGTTACATCAGAACTGCCTCTGTGCATCTCTCATAGTTGTTTTTATTTATTTATCTCTCGCCTATTTCAGTCTTTCTCTGCACCTCGTCTTCCCACATTTCCTGTTGTATCACACCTCATGCTGTCCATCCTCATTTCTCCTTCTCTCTCCTCCCATCTTGATTGAAATAAACATTTCCCAACCTACTTTTCTGCCTGTCCATACCAACATGTTTCCCTTTCCCTGCCTTCCATCCGTTGTTGGCATTTTAAACATCTGTGCTTTTATTTCTGCTGCTTCTCTCCATCCATTATTTTTGTCTTTCTCCTCGTTTTTTATATTTCAGGAGCGGGATGCCTACCTTCCTCTTGCAGAAAGCGCCAGCAAGATGTATTTTGTCATCACCGACCTGTCAAAGATCAACAACATGTACCGCTTCAGCCTTGCTTCTTTTCTGCGCCTCTTCCAAAGGGCTCTTCAGGCCAAGAAGGTGAATGTATGCCAAACAACTCTTAGGAATAATTACATTTTCATCCAGCAATAATGGTTGCAAACGGTATGCCCTTGAATCGAAACCTACATCCATACAACACATTCATGCAACTTGACGAATGAATCATTCAGCACTATAGTAGTACAGTTTGCCAGTCTTTAGCATTAAGGGTAACACGACTTAACATCATAAGCCCACACACAGTAAAGCTTGAATGAGAACATATTTTACCTGGTTTAACTGTAGGAGAAGATGCTCATTAGTCTTGCTAGATGGGAAAGGGAATTCTTTGTATTTTAAAGGAATCTTTCTTAAATAGCAACACATCTCTACTAAAATCTGCTATAAGTGTAAACTGTGCTTCTGTCAGACTGTTCCAACGCTGAGAAAAACCCTGACAGCATATGTAAGGATTTACTAGTTAATGTTATACAGTATAAAGTGTTTCGGATATACCTGTAAAGCAATTACTTTTATCTATAATCAGCTGCTTTAACAAGAGGTAATTGGTTAATAATGATTTGGTTAATCATTAATAACGTCCAATATATTGTACTGTCTGTTTTAACCAGGTAGTTAGGAGTTAAAAGAACAGATAAAGTAAAAACCACGTTACATTAATGATGCTACGCTAAATAACATAATATAATGATTTTAATTGTGGTGACTAGTCCAACAAAATCCAGCAAAAATAGAAGCTACTAAATGGCTAATATCAAATATGATACAAGGTTTTTTTGTATTTATACCAATTACAAATTGCTTATTTAAAATAGCAAGATACTTTTAGAGGTCTTTGAAAATAAAAACAAACACCTCATCCTATTTTTACATGGTTTTATTACAGTTCAGGTCAGCTTGATTCATTTCAGCTCATTTTGCGTTTATCTCAGTCTGACCTGTGCAGCTGGAGAGCATCATGGACTGTCTATCGCACTGCTGTTCCCCATCTGAGCCCTAAACACTGTCTGATAACCAGAGCGCGAGTGCGCGAAATAACACACAAAGACACACACACACACACTCACACACACACACACACACGCTGGGTTGAGAGATTGAGCGCTAATTCCCCAAATCCTGTGTGGGTTGTTAGAGCCAGTGCTGTCATCCAAGAATGTCACCAGGCAGCAGCTGGTCACCACTGTTTCGTGTGTGTGTGTGTGTGTGTGTGTGTGTGTGTGTGTCTGAGTAGGTAGGCTTGTGGACACATTCAGTGTGTTTGGTCAGAACACTGCACTAACTCATGGACTCTCTCTCCCTTTGTATCTGTTTTTTTTCTTTGTTGTTGTTGTTTTGTATTTTGTATTGAATGGGCAAGTTTAATTTGCCATGAGCTGCAGATGGTTCCCAAGATCTGGAATGGGAATTTTAACCTCTCATGTCCAACATAACTCACTGAACAATACCCTTATTTGCTCACGCTCACACACACACAACGTCTGTGCTAACTTGTACTCACTTAGCACAGGTTTATATAAAATATCATGCTTGCAGAAAACTCAACTGCTCAAACAGTGATTCAGACAAGAGAAAAGGGGAGACATGCAGAAGTACAAAAGAAGAGAAATCCATCTGGAATTTCTGTCTGTTCTTCCCTATTCCCCTTCAGTTCTCTTCTTTATGTGTTGGTTTCTTATGCTCTAATTCTTCTGTTTCTGTTCAATTGTCCTTCTTTTCCTATCCCACCCTTGTTTATCCAAGCAATGTTTCCCTTCCATACTCTATATACATTCGCTAAAAGTTTAACTGTTGTCCCACCCAACGGAGCAGACACCAACTTCCACCTGGTGTCTGATCGCTCTGTGGTCATTTGTATCAGAGAGAAAATGAATGAAACAGTGTGAAAGGGAACAAAAAAAGATACAGATTAAATGTCTGCTGGACGACCCTGACATGCTTTCTGATGAAAATGTCACGCTCACGTTTATAGTTTAATCTCTAAAGCGCACAAAAGCACATCACACACAGACATATGTAATGTTTCATGTTAATGGAGGCCAGTCCCTTGAGTGATGCCTTTCAATTCAATTCAATGCAAAGCTACTTTATCGACATGGATAACAGATGTTTACATTGCCAATACAGGTGTGAAGTAAAAATGAAACAAGAAATATAGAATGTAAATATAACTTGGTATAGAAATATCACAGATACCTCGTTTCATTGGTTTAACTGCCTCTGACTTCATTGTGTGCATGTCTGTGTCTGTGTGTGCACTTTAGGAAGTGGAGAATACCGAAGCCAGAATTGCTGCTTTGGAGGCCAGCTTGAAGAATATGGTGTACGAGTATGTCTGCCGGTCACTTTTCAAGGTAATACACACAATTACGCACAGAAATAGAACAAATGTAGTTTTAAGCATGTCTAAAAATGCCTGTCATTGGTCCGCTGATTTGTATAGGTCATAAGTGGGTAGTGACTGCAGGGTTTGGTTTGCAAAACAGAATCAGCCTGTTTGAAATATGTTTTATTTCTGCCTTTTTGTGTCTTGTTTTGTTAATTCAAATGATGGGATGTTAATCTGAAAACAACCATCAGCCATAAAAACATCACTCCTCATGAGCCATCATAAATCTCCACTTAATCTACTCACAGCTACAGAGAAATTCCTTCGCCAAGGTAGCTTATGTTGTTATAAATAATCATAATGCAAGGTTTAAGCAGACAGGCAAAACATATTATGTTACTTTTTTTTACTAAAAAACATTTTAAAGGAGCGCTGCTTGGGTGTGGAAAATGGTGTCCCTCTGGTGCTCTTCAGTTTGGGGATCCTATTCAGATTTGTGAAAGAAGTTTGAGGCGCTAAAGAGAGGGCAAATACTAAATGGCTGAAAAGGCCATTGTCTCCAGCAGATGCACTAAAATCTTTGTGTTTTGTAATATAAAGTAGAACTGAAGTAGTTTTCTCATTGATCGACGCACAATCAGATAAACACATACATTTACACAGTTATACAATCAAACCTGTGCAACTAACGCAGTGATTAAGTGTAAGTATTGACCAACAGAGCAATCATTGCATCGATCAGGCAGTAAATGGTAAATGTAATTTTCTCTGTCCTTTGTGTGTGTGTGTGTGTGTGTGTGTGTGTGTGCACGCGTGTGTTTGCATGGTAATGGAATTTTCAGGCAGAGTCACAGTGTCTGTTTACTGCTGATCATGTCTATAGGCTATCTACCCAACACCTGCACACAAACACACGCATACAGGCAGTAGCAAGCCCAGTCATTAGCAGAGAGGAAGCCCTGGACTACATTATCAGTGCTCCTGTCAACATCTGTGCTACAAGAAAGATAAATTCAAGGGGCACAGGAGAGAAGGGGCCCAATGAAAAGATAAAGGTGAATAATGAGTGAGAAAAAATAAGGGCAGCAGAAGGGGAGAAAGAAGAAGAGGTTAAGGGTATCAAGATTAGAAAACATCATGTTATATATAGATCTTTGGGGAAAGAAAACAAACCTCTCTCTACAGTGTTGGAACATCTGTATTTTTATGTCAGTGGTTGGCACTACTATTCTATAATTGTGTTAAATAAATTCCTCCACAAACACAACTGATTCAGCTTAATAAGGTCGATTGAGCATCATAGCAGAGATAGAGAATCTCTACCAAATAGCCTATTGATTGTTGAACCTCTTATGAGCAATGTGTGTGTGTGTGTGTGTGTGTGTGTGTGTGTGTGTGTGTGTGACATGCAGTAGTTTGAGTTGCAGTGATGTGCTGGAGTGTGACATGTTCCAGGTCGCACTGTCTACTGAGGTTCCTGTCCTGTCAGAGTGCCAGTATGACAGCAGTTCATACGAACACTCACAGACTTTTATCCTCATTGCTCTGTGTTTGCTTCATTTCTCTCTGACACATACTGTATACACACACACACACACACACACACACACACACACACACACACACACACACACACACACACACACAGAAAACACACGAAAAACCAGGACAGTGTTTCATTCTTTGTTTGATCAGTCATATCATATTGCTCAGCTCTCTCGGTTCAGCTGTGTGCACTGTCACTTCAAGGGATGGAGTTGAACTTGGCAGCTTGGTGTAAATCATCCAGACATCGGATCAACAGATGAACCATGGAAAGGGTAGAAAAGAGGTCATGGTATTAAAGAGCTGGGGTCCAAATGTAGCCTGAAGGTTAGCCCCACCACAGCTCAAGCTGGTTCTGCAGCTGTTGGTTAACTTACAGAATATAGTGTTAGCTTACAGGCAGAGATGTGTTTTGACGGTTATTAAAGATCTTGGACTTGTAGAAATAGGGTTGTCTGACCATTTCAAAAGGTAGGAAAAAATATTGGCTAATTATTTTCTGTTATGTCTTGTACAGAGTAAAATGAATCCTTCTTTTATTTTGCAAAAAAAATGTCTTACACTTTCAGTTAGTAGTCTTAAACCCTTGTCACAACTTAAATTTGGCTGTAAGATCAAAACTTGTTCAGGTGGGAGAGAAAGTGAATAAAAATACATGACATTGAACATAACGTGTGAGGGAGACTGAGGTGTAGGTGTTGACGCTGACTGAGTCCTAATGTGACACACTACCTGACCTGTGTCAGATGCTCACGTCTCATGTGAACAGCTTGACCCAGGAATATTGTGGGTCATGTGGTTTGGTGTACAACAGGCCCACATAGCGTGGTCAAACGTTTGCAAATTGCACTGTAGCACTTTTTTCATGTATGAATGAAAGAAACCTTTATTGCTCCTAGGAGAACAAAGAGCATAAAAGAATATAAACACATGAAATAAAAGCATAAGCATCATAAGCGTGTATCACTTTATTAATTTTGCTTTCAAGTACATAGTTTGAAGTGGATGTGAAAGACCACTGGGGGTCCAATTCATCTCAGTTGATGCTGCTGGTGCCCTTTGCATGCTGTCTCTTTGGCTAATGAGTTTTAATCTCATCCAATGATCCTGTAATTCAGTAACTGTTCAGTAAGCACATCTGAATGATTGTAGCCACTTGACTTGATACTACCATCTCCCTTCTGTAGCTGAATTTTCAGCAACAATGCCTACAACTTGCAGCAGTGATAGCAGCTACTATGAATAGCCAAACTGATCAGATTAACACAGTCATTTGACATTTTGCCACTTTACAAAACACAACATTGAGAAGAATTATCAAATCGCATGACTTCCAAATTGGTTGTCCTTGCCAGCCCGTTGTTGAGTACATAAAATCAAATTTACATAAATATACATGACCAGCACAAAAGCAGTGTGGCTGCATTTCAATGTGAATGTTATTAGGCGCACTGTCTGTTTTTGAGTTTGCTGAAAGAGTATTGTGGTTTTGGAGCAAAGATATCAGGATCAGTAATCATATATGCTGCAACTCTAGAGCAAAACAAGACATTAAATAAATGTTTTCTGGAGATCATTCACACCACAGAAGTTTGTTTAAGTCAGTTAGTAAAGGAAAGGTACATTGAGTTGTTTAATTGTTAGAAAACCAGACAGACAAATATGTTTGTGTTTGTTGTGGGTGTACATTTTTGTATATTCGCTTTCTTTCCTGCTGCTTTGTGCTCCCCTCTTTCTGCCAATTCACTGTGTCCACTGGAGTGTCTTGGTCACTTTCTTTCCGTCTCTGTGTGTGGGAGCGAGATAAGCATCTTGATTAATGGCTGTTTCTGTTATCTCTCCCAAACTTTACCAGCAGACAAGGAGGAGAGAGAGGCAGCCACAAAGAGAGAGATAGAGAGAAAGAGAAGGGATGATATAACCACCAGTGTAGTTCTTGAAGTCCCCAGGGTTTATTTTGTCAGTGTGTAGCAGCCCTTTACAAGCCCTTAAGTCAGGCAAGCTGAGCTGCATATCATGCAATGGGACTGTGAGTGTGTTTTCCCTCTGTCTGGAAGAGATGCTAACACAATGTGCTACCATGACTTTCTTTGGTAGTAGTTTGGTAGTAGGGTTTGAGCACAGCCAAAATAGCATGTTCCCTTAATGTGCATTAATCTCTCTTACCTTCCTTCTCACTGTCTTAGGCTGACCAGCTGATGTTTGCTCTGCACTTTGTTAAAGGCATGCACCCGGAGCTCTTCCAGGAGAGCGTGAGTGTCTTTGTAGATTCAGCATCTTCATTTTCAGCGCTGAGTGACAATTTAAAAATAGACATTTAATCTTTGGGCCTGTCAAATGTTAACTCTACTCTTTGCTGTAGGAATGGGATGTCTTCACTGGAACCATCGTAGGAGAAATGTTTAAGAAAGAGGTATGAATGCAGCAAGAAAAGGAGAAAACATTGTAATATTGTGTGCATGTACTTAAGTCGCACCACTCTTCTCTCGGCAGGAGTTCCCCTTTTGGATTGATCAGGAGAGGCATGGAGCAGTGGCCATTTTCAAAGTAAACACAATGATATAAACAGTGACGTACACATGCACATCCACCCAGGAGCATTATATTTAGTCATTTTCAAGTGGGGCTTAGATTGTGGCGGTTTTTGTCATGTTAGGTAAGGTAAACAATCCTGAACAGCAGAAATACATGTTCATAAAAGGCTTTCCTGTGAAATTCAAAATGTTAAATATCTACAGGCATCACCAGTACCATATGTTTAGTTGAAAGCAGTGCAACGTTTTATAAAAACAGGGGGTTTTGAGCCCTAAACAATGTGTCTCCTTGTAACAAGTCACAGCATTGAAATATTTTTTACAGTATTACCTTGTAAAGTGATTGTTAGGAACACAACAGATGATGAATTTCAGCATTATAATATGCTTATTACCAGCATTGACTTCTAAGATTTTGTATATTATTTTGAAACTATTACTTCTGATAGTAGCCTATAATACAGTATAAGTAATCTCATTATTATCAGGTTTTTTACCCACACATGTCACCATATTCCAATTTTAATTCATAATATTAATGATATCTGATATAACCTTTTAATTGGTAGCATTTAACTATATTGTTACCAAAATATTACTACACTATTTCTAAATAGTTTTTCCCTGTTACTATCTTTTAATTTCTCCCATTATGTTACATACATTTCAGTCTTATATTACCAATTGTTAATACAAAGCTATTACCTGGTAATTTCTTTGGTAATTACATAGTCTTAAATTATTGCCTCTGTATTATCAAACTACTATTGCCAGGTTATTACTGAGCTGTAATATAAAGTGCTGCGACACACTCAACACAATTATGTACATTATCACTACAGCCATTGCTTATGCAATGTGTGCAATGTGCAACATCAGTGCTTTGACTGTGAACAGTCTTTTTTTTTTTTCTCCAGCCAGTAGATATCAATAATAATTATAATGCATTATAAATTGAATCCCAGTCAAGTGGTCCTTACTGAGCTTAAGATTAGATCTACTTATCTACTTATGACCTGCCCATCACCCTTTTTATTTTTGCCTTCCCTCTTTCACAGACTACATTTCCGGCCCTCTACCAGTCACTGTGTTTGAGTGACTCAGACCTTTGGCTGTCCTTCTCGCAGAGCTCACAGTGTGAACAGGAAATCCCATCGTCCATTGCCAAGAAGATTACTCCCTTCCAGCAGGTCAGCTTTCAATCAAAAACCATCAGCCAGATTGAACAACTTACCATTGTTTACAGGGTTTATCAAAAGTCTGCACACCCTTAAAACAGTCTGGTCGTGTCTTCGAGTTCATCCCTTCACATGTGGTTTGAGTTTGAATTAAGATTGAAATAGTCTCATTTTAAAGCTTAAACAAGACAGAAGCTTTTATCACTAAAGTTAGATATGCACACTTCATTGTCAGACCAGTGAAGTACTCATTAACTTTGTTTTCTCAAAAACATAAATAAAAAAATATCTCTCAGCCTCTTAGAATTTTATAGGCTATGAATCCAAATTAGCCTTGTTCTTGTCAAAAGCTGTCTTTTTGGATATGAAATACCTTTGTTTGATATGAATGGGACTGACCTTCTGTTTAACATGTTTTTAACGGATATCTGTTGTTTCTTTCCTCCTGTGTTTATCTTTTTCTCTTTGCTCTACCCAGCTGTTACTGGTTGAGGCAGTCAGACCAGACCGACTGCAGAGTGCCATGGCAGCATTTGCCACCCAAGCCCTGGGTAAGTGCTTCAAATCAGGGTTATGCTTTGTTTTATTATTAAAATCAATGTTGCCTGTGTGGACTGGAGTTAAGCTCAGTACCAATCTACTGTGTTCGAGATGAATACCCATAAAAAAACTGTTATTGTTTACAATGTCCCACTGTCAAACAACAAAAACCAAATCACATTGAAAACACAGTCACGCTGTCCCTGGGCACCGAGCCACTCTGGAAATGGGTCTCATCTTTACAAGGCTTCTCTTTGCTTCTTGCCTTTCTCTTGGTCAGACCACAACAGTGTTACATTAATGAATATACACATATCACTACTTTTGAATACCTTTCAAGTGTAGTGCAGATGTCACCAGTAAACAAACCAACAACAAATGCAACGACTGAAATTTTAAGCAGAAGCTATGTTTGTACAAGATAAGTATGATTAGCTGTTGAAAAATGTGAGCAACAGGATTTGATTTGTTTTGATAAAGGTTCAGTAAATCTTTGCCCTTCTGAGTTGAGTAAGATTGCTTTGAATAATGAACCGTAAGCATCAATAATGACGAGATCCTCCTTTATTCTCTTCGGAATGGAAAGATTCTTTGTTTTTTCACAAGCACCTTCTGCCTTTACACTTAGCTAAAGCAAAATGTTCACAGACAAGGCTTTTATTCTGGAATTCTGAGCAATATTCCAAACATCGATGGTTTAATTCTTTTGATGATAGTGTTCTCAATACTTTCTCTTAATGGGTCTTTCATCACTGTGAGAATGTCACTGTCCTTGAGTAAATATCACAAACATTTTCAGAGAATTCTGGCTGCCTATTCTTGTTTGTCATTGTCTCTCTCCTACGCTAACACAAACACACTAACTACTATTCACTTACTTACCTACACACATGCACACACACACACACACACACACACACACACACACACAGTTTCCCAGTTATGATGTTGTTAGAGAGTGCTTAGTTTATTGTGCCTAATGAGCCCATTCATTCGGTCCAGATAATCCTAATGGCATGTTGGCTTCTGACTGCATTATCTGGGATGCTGCTAATTGGTGTCTGGTGAAACTAATATACAGGTGTTAATATGTGTTTATACAGCTTTTCAGTTGTGTGTGCTGTGTGACAACATGTGGTAATTTACCTACTTCTATGTAGGATTGTTTGTGTGAGTACACACATTCATCTGTCTATCAAAATCTCAGCATTTGCTTGTGTGTGTGTGTGTTTTGGCCATTTTGAGCTTTTAACACAAAGAAAGCGACAGAATGGACAAAAATCTGAGGTGGATACACAGTACGGATGTTTTAAAAAGTCGTTAGGACAGTTCTGTGACAGTGGGTAGATGACATGAAGCAATGGCCCGACGTTAGCTATATCGACATAGTTAATTATCTTGTATTTTCTGAAGGTGTTGATGGCAAAGAATAACGCAATTAAAAAAGCACAGAAGCATACAACTACCTGCACAGTAACAAAATAGGGAAATTACTGTTGAAAAAACAGCAAGTTTATGTTTCTGAAGGCAGCAGTAGAGCCTAGCCAGAGCGCCATTCAAGCTAAACATACAGCGTGGATAATGCTGAAGGAAAGTGGAGTCGTGGAGACAGGCGGCTGCTCTAGTCTCAGAGCCGCAAGCCACGCTAGTCTCCGCTCCTCCTTCCCTCGCATGGTGCGCAGGGCAAGGACAAGTTTGTCGAAGTCTTTGATGTTCTACACAAGAAGTTTCTGAAAAAACCTTTAATTTTCTTGAATTGTTGTGGCAACCAACAACATCACATGTTATACCTGAGCTCATTTTAAAAACAATTTAGCACTTATGACATAATGCTAGTTGTTTTGGGCGAGCTTGGCAGCAGCGGTCAGTCATGCAATTGCAAGGCACGCGGAAACAGAAAACCGCCGGTGGAAGTAGTTATCTGTCATGGCAGCACCCATAGGCTTCTGAAGAAACGGGTGAATATAATAGGACATAATCAGAGGTTTCCAGTTCAGTTTTGTATTTTGAATACAAGAACACACTCTTCATTTCCTCGACTATCTGGTCCTGCACCTGCCTTTGTCAGTCACACACCATATCCAATACATAGGCTACATGCTTTTTAAAGCCTTAGTTGGTGTGTTAACCTTGGGAAAATCTATGGCGTCTTTGCCATATTGATATTCATGATTGAATAAACAATGACTCAAGGCCAAACAGTTCCTTATTTTAATGAGAAAACCACAATTTATGTTTGAAGCAATGGCCAGTGTAGTTTTGTTTGAATATTACGATTATAGGCCATGGCTAGAGAGCCATTATAATCAAGGTACTAAGTAAATGTATTTCTAATTTCTTAAACGATGTTGAAAAAAAGATTTAGTCTTTAATGGGGCATTCAGACCGAACGCGACAGACGCGGATACAATCGCTTCAGACGCTTCTATCGCGCCGCTTGATCATTTTGGACTATTCGCTTCATTTGCGACCGAACGCGACCGAACGCGACAGACGCGAATACAATCGCTTCAGACGCTTCTATCGCGCCGCTTGATCATTTTGGACTATTCGCTTCATTTGCGTCATTCGCTTCATTCGCACCATTCGCGCCATTCACATCATTCACGCCATTCGCGCTTGCCCGCTCATTTTTGAACCGATATTTCTCAACCCGCTGTCTTTCCACCACTATCATGGCTGATATCACACCGTTGCTGCACTGTACCTGCTGTACAAGTCCCAGAAACGCCGGAAAACCACCCGCCGTCGTGTCTGGATTCATGAAGTCCTCCGGAGACGCACGGAGCTGGGGGAATTTCACAGTCTCCTCCAGGAGCTCCGTCTGGATGACGACCGGAGCCCAGTTCGAGGATTTACATTGATTTTCAATGTAGAGTTGCCACTCCATTCGCATCTATCGCGTCCTGCTAGATCTCTTTGGAGTGTTGAGGATGAGTTCAATAGTCTCTGGGTCTGAGGCTCCATAGTCTGGTGGTATGGCATGCCGGATAGCAGCAGGGTGAACATACTGTGGCTGGAGTGGGTGTAAGATGTGCACACATCAGTCTCCGATTTCCCATTGCTGAGTGAGACTCAGTCACACCTCATCCATTTATTCCCCTCTGCCCACAAATCACCATTTGCACTTCTGTGGAGCGTGTGTCTGTATTTGAATTTTGCACCATATTATGTATTGGTCTGATCTACATGTGGATAGTAAGAATTAAATTAAGCATGAGACATGATGACCTCTGATTTTCAGAATTTGCTCAATGTTTTTCTGTTTCAATCTGCTAGTACTTGATTTTCACCAACCCATCCTCAATGTCTCTCAAATTGTGTTTGTTGTCATCTGACTTTAAAACACCTGCCTGTGTGAGGCTCAAACTCAAAACCTTCAGATTGTGAGACTAGGACTATCACAGATGCGGTTGGCTTTTTACATTCTTGACTCTTAAGAGATGATAGTTAACGGAGGATAAAAAAAAACAGAATTGCAGTTTGTGTAAACCAAGTGCAAGTGTGCAGTAGTAAATTAATATGTTGTCTCTGTAAAGTTTACAAATACAGGTTCAGGTATTGAAGGGCAATGTTTTAATTCTTACAGCACATGACTGGTACGTTACTTTTTTTACAGTATGTAGTTCATATCTTCAACATTCTACATTGCTGGGATGAGATAAACTTTCTCGAAAGAAACGGGCCCAGATGTAGTTTCTGTAATCAGTTGTGTATATTTTATGTTTTTGCAAATCTACTGACAAATTCAGTTCGAACTATGCACCATGTGTCTCCCCCATTGTGTTTTGTTGTCATCTGTGTTTAAAAACAACTGCCCCGTGTGAGGATTGAACTCACGACCTTCAGATTATGAGACTGACGCGCTGCCTACTGCGCCAACAGGGCTCAAAATTGGCATATTTTCATCGAAATGAGTTGTGTCGATTGCAGTTGTTAAGTCATGTGATTTTTTCAAATGTCTGTTATTGTACCAGCTAGGCAATTAGAGCACTTGTTGACCTCTCCACTCAACAACTTATACGAATAACCTTGCCTAGAATTGATTATTGTATACATTTTTAAAACTTGGCATCCTTATTGGCTTTAGAATTGGCTATTGACAAAAGAGGGCCAGTTGAGGTTGAGGTTAGTTGAGGGAACACAAGACTATGAATTTAATTCCAACAAAGAAGTTGTAATACAGTGATGCATTCAGTCAGTAGCCGTTTTTATAGTGGGCAGCAAGCCGCCAATTTGGCCGTCTTTTTTGCGGCTAGGTCCGTGGATTTAGACAGAGGGCGGTAAATTGGGGGTCTATTTTGGTACGCCAATTTGCCACCTCGGAGGGTACACTTATTACCGCCTTGACTGCTATCTAAATCCGAGGCGTCAATGTGCTGGCAATTGCTTGAGATGGGCGGAGGTGTCGATGACCTGCACTGTTGTGCGACCCACAGCCGGGGAGTTTTAAAACCAGGAAACAGCTGATCACAGCAGTCAGTCCATCACTCCATCCGCGGACGGTCGCTACTTTCAAATTAAAAGCCCCCCGCTAAGAACCCAGTCCTAAACTCCAATGGGGTGCACTGTCAAGCTCTTATTTTGAAGACAAATTCATTGTCACTGTTCACTGCCCAACTTCGTGCTTCACATCACGTCACATGTTTACGCCTATCCCGGTTGCGGCTTTTTGGAAAAGGAGGAATATTACGCCTCCCTTTTAGAAAGACAGGGCGGCACATTGCCGCATAGCGTAAAACAAACAGAGACACGCAGGAGAGTTGCTGGACTGAGAGCAGCTCTATGACAATCACAGATGCAAAGCCAACAATATAAGAATACCAACTGAATGTTGTAAATGTTCCCGTTACTAAGACTTGCAGCACATAACTTGTACAACACTTCTGTAGTTTGTATCTCCAATGTTCTACATCAAAGGAACAAGATCGAATATATGTAGGAATCTGGCCCACATGTTGTTCCTGTCAGATTCTTCCATTTTTGTTATCAGTTGTATGTTTGTCAATTTTATGGAAATCTACTGACAGGCTCAGTTCAGCCTATGCAACCTTGAGTTTTGTTGTCATCTGCCTTTAAAACAACTGCCCCGTGTGAGGATTGAACTCACAACCTTAAGATTATGAGACTGACGCGCTGCCTACTGCGCATATGTTGACCTCTTCACTCAACAACTTATGAAACAATGTCTACTTGATTACCTTTTACATTTTTCGAAACTCAGTGTCCTTACTGGCTTTAGACATGACTTTTGACAGAAAAGGGCAAGTGCACACTGAAGGAAACACAAGACTATGAATTTGATTCCAACAAAGGAGCAGGAATACAATGATGCAATCAGTTTCAGTAGTGGTGAATGTGTGTGCATGAGTGATTGTAAGGTATGGTGTCAGGAGAGATGCTGCACTGAGAGCAGCTCTAGGACTGTGGCAGATGCACAGTAAAGATGGCTCGTTTGTGAACGAATCAGTTCGAAGGAGCGACTGACCTGATTCCACGTTTCACTTCTCTCTTGTTTGTTCTCATAGACTAGTCGCTGTGTTGTTCACTTTTTAGTTATCAGAGTGGTGAAGAGGACTGGGAGCCGGCCAATCTTATGCTGAGTCTATGACACTGTCGTTGAATTTCAGCCAATGAGAAACAGGAAAGCATAGCAACCGTTTCCATGAAAAAAACCCATTTCATTTTGTTCGTAGCTCATCGTTCTCATTCAGTCACCCTTGGCTTACCTTCAATACACGTTAATTTAATGTCAAGATGAATATACACATTATCCACTGCTGTGTTGTCTAAAAGTACACATAATCATGAAGTTGCAGCTATGTATTTTCCTTGAACTACAGTTTTGTGTTGACGGTTAGCACGATCGTTTGAGAACGAGGAGCTGAGAACTGTACATTACATGATTCACCGCTAAATGACATTGTAACCAGAAACGCGACTGAAAGAATGAACAAACAATATGAACGATTCTTCCTGCCAAAGTGACTGACAGAAACTGAATCTTGACATCAAACGATGAAATCCACCTCAGAGCCAAAAATCTAACAGTACCCACTGAATGTTGTCAAGTTTCCCCGATACTAAGACTACAGTTTGTAGTCAGTCTCTCCAACATTCTACATCACTGGGACGAGATTAAATATCTGTAGAAATCTGGCCCACATATGGCTTCTGTCAGATTTTTTCCTTTTTGCAATCAGGGGTATGTTTCTCATTTTTATGAAAAATCTACTGACGTGCTCAGTTCAACCTATGCACCATTGTGTTTTGTTGTCATCTGTGTTTAAAAACAACTGCCCCGTGTGAGGATTGAACTCACGACCTTCAGATTATGAGACTGACGCGCTGCCTACTGCGCCAACAGGGCTCAAAATTGGCTGCCTATTGCGAAACGAGGCTCACAATGTAAAAGTTGTCATCGACAATAAATTTCACGGTTGCAATTGTCAACTCCCATGATTTTTTTCAAATTTCTACGCATTGTACGAACAAATCATTTAGAGCACTTGTTGACCTCTTCAGTCAACAACTTATGAAACGATGTTAACACGTCTACATGATTACCTTATTGGCTTTAGAGATGACTTTTGACAAAAGAGGGCAAGTGCACGTTGAAGGAAACCAAAGACTATGACTAATTCCAACAAAGCCAACAACATAAGAATACAAACTGATTGTTGAAAAGTTTCCCAGTACAAAGACTTACAGCACATAACTTGTACAATTCATGATTCCAACATTCTACAACACTAGGACGAGATCAGATATCTGTTGAAATCTGACCCACAAGTAGCTTCTGTCAGATTCTTCCATTTTTGTCTGAGGGTCAGCTTAGTGTCACTTTTTTATAGAAATCTACTGAAAGGCCCGGTTCAACCTATGCACCATTGAGATTTTCCTTTTTATCGGCTTTTAAAACACCTGCCCCGTGTGAGGATTGAACTCACGACCTTCAGATTATGAGACTGACGCGCTGCCTACTGCGCCAACGAGGCTCTAAATGTCAAAGTTGTCATCGACAATAAATTTCACGGTTGCAATTGTCAACTCCCATGATTTTGTTCAAATTTCTACGCATTGTACGAACAAAGCATTTAGAGCACTTGTTGACCTCTTCAATCAACAACTTATGAAACGATGTTAACACGTCTACATGATTACCTTATTGGCTTTAGAGATGACTTTTGACAAAAGAGGGCAAGTGCACGTTGACGGAAACCAAAGACTATGACTAATTCCAACAAAGCCAACAACATAAGAATACAAACTGATTGTTGTAAAGTTTCCCAGTACAAAGACTTACAGCACATAACTTGTACAATTCATGGTTCCAACATTCTACAACACTAGGACGAGATCAGATATCTGTTGAAATCTGACCCACAAGTAGCTTCTGTCAGATTCTTCCATTTTTGTCTGAGGGTCAGCTTAGTGTCACTTTTTTATAGAAATCTACTGAAAGGCCCGGTTCAACCTATGCACCATTGAGATTTTCCTTTTTATCGGCTTTTAAAACACCTGCCCCGTGTGAGGATTGAACTCACGACCTTCAGATTATGAGACTGACGCGCTGCCTACTGCGCCAACGAGGCTCAAAATGTCAAAGTTGTCATCGACAATAAATTTCACGGTTGCAATTGTCAACTCCCATGATTTTGTTCAAATTTCTACGCATTGTACGAACAAAGCATTTAGAGCACTTGTTGACCTCTTCAATCAACAACTTATGAAACGATGTTAACACGTCTACATGATTACCTTATTGGCTTTAGAGATGACTTTTGACAAAAGAGGGCAAGTGCACGTTGACGGAAACCAAAGACTATGACTAATTCCAACAAAGCCAACAACATAAGAATACAAACTGATTGTTGTAAAGTTTCCCAGTACAAAGACATACAGCACATAACTTGTACAATACTTTAGACGGTTCATGGTTCCAACATCACTGGGATGAGATCAGATATCTGCTGAAATCGGGCCCACAAGTAGCTTCTGTCAGATTCTTCCATTTTTGCAATCAGCTGAGTGTCACTTTTTTATAGAAATCTACTGAAAGGCTCAGTTCAACCTATGCACCATTGAGATTTTCCTTTTCATCGGCTTTTAAAACACCTGCCCCGTGTGAGGATTGAACTCACGACCTTCAGATTATGAGACTGACGTGCTGCCTAATGCGCCAACGAGGCTCAAAATGTCACAGTTGTCATCGACAATAAATTTCACGGTTGCAATTGTCAACTCCCATGATTTTGTTCAAATTTCTACGCATTGTACGAACAAAGCATTTAGAGCACTTGTTGACCTCTTCAGTCAACAACTTATGAAACGATGTTAACACGTCTACATGATTACCTTATTGGCTTTAGAGATGACTTTTGACAAAAGAGGGCAAGTGCACATTGAAGGAAACCAAAGACTATGACTAATTCCAACAAAGCCAACAACATAAGAATACAAACTGATTGTTGTAAAGTTTCCCAGTACAAAGACTTACAGCACATAACTTGTACAATTCATGGTTCCAACATTCTACAACACTAGGACGAGATCAGATATCTGTTGAAATCTGACCCACAAGTAGCTTCTGTCAGATTCTTCCATTTTTGTCTGAGGGTCAGCTGAGTGTCACTTTTTTATAGAAATCTACTGAAAGGCCCGGTTCAACCTATGCACCATTGAGATTTTCCTTTTTATCGGCTTTTAAAACACCTGCCCCGTGTGAGGATTGAACTCACGACCTTCAGATTATGAGACTGACGCGCTGCCTACTGCGCCAACGAGGCTCAAGATGTAAAAGTTGTCATCGACAATAAATTTCACGGTTGCAATTGTCAACTCCCATGATTTTGTTCAAATTTCTACGCATTCTACGAACAAAGCATTTAGAGCACTTGTTGACCTCTTCAATCAACAACTTATGAAACGATGTTAACACGTCTACATGATTACCTTTTTGGCTTTAGAGATGACTTTTGACAAAAGAGGGCAAGTGCACGTTGAAGGAAACCAAAGACTATGACTAATTCCAACAAAGCCAACAACATAAGAATACAAACTGATTGTTGTAAAGTTTCCCAGTACAAAGACATACAGCACATAACTTGTACAATACTTTAGACGGTTCATGGTTCCAACATCACTGGGATGAGATCAGATATCTGCTGAAATCGGGCCCACAAGTAGCTTCTGTCAGATTCTTCCATTTTTGCAATCAGCTGAGTGTCACTTTTTTATAGAAATCTACTGAAAGGCTCAGTTCAATCTATGCACCATTGAGATTTTCCTTTTCATCGGCTTTTAAAACACCTGCCCCGTGTGAGGATTGAACTCACGACCTTCAGATTATGAGACTGACGCGCTGCCTACTGCGCCAACGAGGCTCAAAATGTCAAAGTTGTCATCGACAATAAATTTCACGGTTGCAATTGTCAACTCCCATGATTTTGTTCAAATTTCTACGCATTGTACGAACAAAGCATTTAGAGCACTTGTTGACCTCTTCAGTCAACAACTTATGAAACGATGTTAACACGTCTACATGATTACCTTATTGGCTTTAGAGATGACTTTTGACAAAAGAGGGCAAGTGCACGTTGAAGGAAACCAAAGACTATGACTAATTCCAACAAAGCCAACAACATAAGAATACAAACTGATTGTTGTAAAGTTTCCCAGTACAAAGACTTACAGCACATAACTTGTACAATACTTTAGACGGTTCATGGTTCCAACATCCTACATCACTGGGACGAGATCAGATATCTGCTGAAATCGGGCCCACAAGTAGCTTCTGTCAGATTCTTCCATTTTTGCAATCAGCTGAGTGTCACTTTTTTATAGAAATCTACTGAAAGTCTCGGTTCAACCTTTACACCATTGAGATTTTCCTTTTCATCGGCTTTTAAAACACCTGCCCCGTGTGAGGATTGAACTCACGACCTTCAGATTATGAGACTGACGCGCTGCCTGCTGCGCCAACGAGGCTTAAAACTACCTTATTGTCATGGAAACAAGTTGTTACGAATGCAGTTGTTAAGTCACGTGATTTTTTTTCACATGTCTGTGTATTGTACCAGGAAGGCAGTTAGAGCCCTTGTCACGTGTTCAAATGCGAGCCAGTCTACTGACATTGACAGTTCATTGTTGATCTTTTGATGCATCAATTGATATAACAATCTTTACACATAGACATGATTATTTTGTACATTTTTAAAGCTTGGTGTCCTTATTTGCTTCAGAGTTGACTATTGACGAAAGAGGGCCAGTGCAAGTTGACGGAACACAAGACTGCAAATGTAATTCCAACAAAGAAGTTGTAACACTGATGTAGTCACTTTTGTCAGTGCTGAATGTGTGTAAGGTATGGTGTCAGAGATTGACGCTGCATTGTGTAAAACAAACAGGAGAGATGTTGCACTGAGAGCAGCTCAATTAACCTAAGCACCATTGTGTTTTGTTGTAATCTGTCTTTCAAACAACTGCCCCGTGTGAGGATTGAACTCACAACCTTCAGATTATGAAACTGACCCGCTGCCTACTGCGCCAACAAGACTCAAAAATGACAAGCCGTCATTGAGAGCATTTGCCCCCATTGAATATCAAAGTCATACAATTTCATTCAAATGTGTGCATATTGCACCAGCTATGCAGTTAGAGCACTTGTTGACCTCTTTGCTCAACAACTGACAAAATAATCTTAACACATCTACTTAATTACTTTTTACATTTTTGAAATTTGGCGTTCTTATTGGCGTTAGAGTTGACTGTTGACAAAAGGGGCCAAGTGCACGTTAAAGGAAACACAAGACTATAATTCCATTAAAGAAGTCGGAGTACAATCGTGTGGTAGGCAGTTTTGTCAGTGTTGAATGTGTGTGCATGAGTGAGTGTATGGTCTCAGGAGAGATGCTGGATTGCAAGCAGCTCTAGGACTATGACAGATGCACAGCCAAGAATGTAACAATACCAAATGAATGTTGTAAAGTTTCCTAATACTAAGACTTACAGCACATAATCGATACAACAGTTCTGTAGTTTGAATCTCCAGTAATTCAACATCACTGGGACAAGATCAAATATCTGTAGAAATCTGGCCCACACCTAGCTTCTTTCATATTCTTTGTTTTTTTTGCAATCACCTGCGTGTTAATCATTTAGGCTCAATTCAGCCTACGTGCCCCGTGTGTCCCCCATTGTGTTTTGTTTTCGTATGTCTTTAAAACACCTGCCCCGTGTGAGGATTGAACTAACGACCTTCAGATTATGAGACTGATGCGCTGCCTACTGCGCCAACGAGGCTCAAAAATGGGAAATTGTTATTGAGACAAGTACCGACGATTGCAATTGTTGAGTCACATGATTTTTTTCACACTTCTACACAGTATACCCGCTAGGCAATTACAGCACTTGTTGACCTCTTCGCTCAACAACTTATGAAAAGATGTTAACACATCTACTTGATTACCTACATTTTTCGAAACTCAGCGTCCTTATTGGCTTTAGAGTTGACTTTTGACAAAAGAGGGCAAGTGCATGTTGAAGGAAACACAAGACTATGAATATGAATCCAACAAATGAGCCGGAATACAATGATGTGGTAGTCAGTTTCATTAGTCGTGTATGTGTGTGCATGAATGAGTGTAAGGTATGGTCTCAGGAGAGATGATGGACTTACAGCAGCTCTAAGACAATCACAGATACAAAGCCAACAATATAAGAATACAATCCGATTGTTGTAAAGTTTCCCAGTACAAAGACTTACAGCAACTTGTACAATTCATGGTTCCAACATGGTACATCACTGGGACGAGATCAGATATCTGTTGATATCGGGTCCACAAGTAGCTTCAGTCAGATTCTTCCATTTTTGGCTGAGGGTCAGCTGAGTGTCACCTGAGTGTCACTTTTTTATAGAAATCTACTGAAAGGCTCAGTTCAACCTAGGTACTATTGAGATTTTCCTCTTCATCGGCTTTTAAAACACCTGCCCCGTGTGAGAATTGAATTCACAACCTTCAGATTATGAGACTGACGCGCTGCCTACTGTGCCAACGAGGCTCGAGATGTAAAAGTTGTCATCGACAATAAATTTCACGGTTGCAATTGTCAACTCCCATGATTTTTTTCAAATTTCTACGCATTGTACAAACAAAGCATTTAGAGCACTTGTTGACCTCTTCAATCAACAACTTATGAAACGATGTTAACACGTCTACATGATTACCTTATTGGCTTTAGAGATGACTTTTGACAAAAGAGGGCAAGTGCACGTTGAAGGAAACCAAAGACTATGACTAATTCCAACAAAGCCAACAACATAAGAATACAAACTGATTGTTGTAAAGTTTCCGATTACAAAGACTTACAGCACATAACTTGTACAATACTTTAGACGGTTCATGGTTCCAACATCCTACATCACTGGGACGAGATCAGATATCTGCTGAAATCGGGCCCACAAGTAGCTTCTGTCAGATTCTTCCATTTTTGCAATCAGCTGAGTGTCACTTTTTTATAGAAATCTACTGAAAGGCTCAGTTCAACCTTTACACCATTGAGATTTTCCTTTTCATCGGCTTTTAAAACACCTGCCCCGTGTGAGGATTGAACTCACGACCTTCAGATTATGAGACTGACCCGCTGCCTACTGCGCCAACTAGACTCAAAAATGACAAGCCGTCATTGAGAGCATTTGCCCCCATTGAAAATCAAAGTCATACAATTTCGTTCAAATGTGTGCATATTGCACCAGCTATGCAGTTAGAGCACTTGTTGACCTCTTTGCTCAACAACTGACAAAATAATCTTAACACATCTACTTAATCACTTGTTCAAATGTTTCTCATTTTTATGAAAAATCTACTGACGTGCTCAGTTCAACCTATGCACCATTGTGTTTTGTTGTCATCTGTGTTTAAAAGCAACTGCCCCGTGTGAGGATTGAACTCACGACCTTCAGATTATGAGACTGACGCGCTGCCTTCTGTGCCAACGAGGCTCAAACTGTGAAATTTGTCATCGACAATAAATTTCACGGTTGCAATTGTCAACTCCCATTATTTTTTTCAAATTTCTACGCATTGTACGAACAAATCATTTAGAGCACTTGTTGACCTCTTCAGTCAACAACTTATGAAACGATGTTAACACGTCTACATGATTACCTTATTGGCTTTAGAGATGACTTTTGACAAAAGAGGGCAAGTGCACGTTGAAGGAGACCAAAGACTATGACTAATTCCAACAAAGCCAACAACATAAGAATACAAACTGATTGTTGTAAAGTTTCCCAGTACAAAGACTTACAGCACATAACTCGTACAATTCATGGTTCCAACATTCTACAACACTAGGACGAGATCAGATATCTGTTGAAATCTGACCCACAAGTAGCTTCTGTCAGATTCTTCCATTTTTGTCTGAGGGTCAGCTGAGTGTCACTTTTTTATAGAAATCTACTGAAAGGCTCAGTTCAACCTATGCACCATTGAGATTTTCCTTTTCATCGGCTTTTAAAACACCTGCCCCGTGTGAGGATTGAACTCACGACCTTCAGATTATGAGACTGACGCGCTGCCTGCTGCGCCAACGAGGCTTAGAATGACAGTGTTGTCATGGAAACAAGTTGTTAAATCATGTGATTTTTTTTCAAATGTCTGTGTATTGTACCAGGAAGGCATTTAGAGCCTTTGTCACGTGTTCAAAAGTGAGCCAGTCCACTCACGTTGACAGTTCATTGTTGATCTTTTGATGCATCAATTGATGTAACAATCTTTACACATCGACATGATTATTTTGTACATTTTAAAGCTTGGCTTTAGAGTTGACTATTGATGAAAGAGGGCCAGTGCAAGTTGACGGAACACAAGACTGCAAATGTAATTCCAATAAAGACGTTGTAACACAATGATGTAGTCAGTTTTGTCAGTGCTGAATGTGTGTGAGGTATGGTGTCAGAGATTCACGCTGCATTGTGTAAAACAAACAGACAAGCAGGAGAGATGTTGCACTCAGAGCAGCTCTAGAGCAGGCTCAATTAACCTAAGCACCATTGTAGCCCCATTCACACTGCCGTTTGCATGCGGGGATCCTGCGCCAATTCTCCGCAAGCTCCTCTGTGTGAAAGTTTCATATGCGGAGAGGGGTGAAATTTCGCTCCGGCGCTGATCTGCCTCTGGAGGTAGTAATCACAACACATTATAACAGCATCCATATGATTGTAAATTGTCCGCGGGTTTAGATTGACAGGGGGACACCTGTCAATCTATTAGACTAATCGAAAACTAATCGCTAGATTAATCGTTTGAAAAATAATCGTTTGGGACAGCTCTAGTTGACTGTTGTGCAGGGGCCAAGTGCACATTAAAGGAAACACAAGACTATAGTTCCAACAAAGTACCAAATGAAACAATACCAAATGAATGTTGTAAAGTTTCCTAATACTAAGACTTACAGCACATAACCGATACAACAGTTCTGTAGTTTGGCTTGTGTTTTGTTGTCATCTGTCTTTAAAAGACCTGTCCTGTCTGAGGATTGAACTCACGACCTTCAGATTATGAGATTGACGCGCTGCCTACTGCGTCAACAAGGCTCAAAATGGTGACGTTGTCATTGAGACGAGTTCCGGCGGTTGCAATTGTCGAGTCACATAATTCTTAAAAAATGTCTACATATTGTACCAGTAAGGCAGTTAGAGCACATTTTGACCTTTTCACTCAACAGCTGATGAAAAGATCTTAACACACCTTTTAACAATTTTGAAACTTGGCATCCTTATTAGCTTTTGAGTTGAATGTTGCCAAAAGAGGCCAAGTGCACGTTGAAGGAAATACAAGACTCAGAATATAGTTTCAACAAAGAAGTTGTAATACAGTGATGTGGTTATCAGTTTCGTCAGTGGTGAATGTGTGTGCATGTAAGGTATGATGTCAGAGATTTATGTTGCATACAATCAGACAAGAGCAGGAGAGATGCTGGACTGAGAGCATCTCTAGGACTGTCAAAGATGCACAGCCAACAATGCAACAGTACCAATTGAGTGTTGTAAAGTTCCTGATACTGACCCCCAATTTCCACTGGATACGTCTCCGCTGCGTTGCGTCTCCGCCACGCCAGCGGAGCAGATACGTTTCACTTTAGTCAATGTATCAATCCCCACCAGGTCCGCTGCGCTGCGTGTCTGCTCCGTCCCAGCTCTGGCAGTCCTGCCCTCCGGCACAGATATGCAGGACTTCTATATCTGGCGGATGCCGGAGCACGACGCAGCAATTCAGCTGAATTTAGCACGGAGCAGACAGGAAGTCAAGCGCCGAAATAACAAACAGCATCTGGTTACCTTTCAAAATCTACAGACAGACTCAAGCCGTTGAAACACCTTCCTCGTGTGAGGATTGAACTCACGACCTTTAGATTATGAGACTGTCACGCTGCCTACTGCGCCAACAAGGCTCAAAGTTATTATGTTGTCATGGAAACAAGTTGTCATGATTGCAGTAATTAAGGCAGTAAGAGCCCTTGTCACATTCTCAAACGTGAGCCAATCCACTCACATTGACAGTTTATTGTTGATATTTCTCTAAAATAATTGACAGTCTCAATCAATGTCGACTTAATTATTTTATACATTTTTAAAACTTGGATTACTTATTGGCTTGAGAGTTGACTGTTGACAAACAAGGGCCTGTGCAAGTTGAGGAAAACACTATACTATCAATATGACTATATATATATATATATATAAAACTATAGATGATGTGGTAGTCAGTCTGTCAGGTGTCAATGTATGCTGATGAAAGAGTGTAAGGTACTGTATGGCAGTGGTCCCCAACCTTTTTTGCACCACGGACCGGTTTCATGTACTACAAATTTTGGCGGACCGGGGGGGCGTGTGATTCCGCGATAATAAAATTATAGCAGTTGTCCACTCACCGTCCCCGCAGCTGCAGTTCCCCCACTTTAACAGTCAATACAGTTGTCCATCTCCCTCTTCTTCCGTCTCATCTTTGGGCCGTTTCCTTTTTTCTTTGTAAAGTAGCTCTCCGAAGACGCTTGTTTTTCACTAATCTCAGCTAGCTTGATTTTTTAGGGTATACTGGTCCGTGACTGAAACATGTACGTGTCAAGCGCGCTAAGAGGAAGAGACGGATGTTGATAAAAGAGATTCGTTTTTCAAAATAAAACAACTTTCCGAGTATGATCGTCAATAAAACAGAAATAGAATAACATATTTATTCTTTCTCTGCGGCCCGGTACCAAACGACCCACGGACCGGTACCGGTCTGCGGCCCGGTGGTTGGGGACCACTGCTGTGTGGTGTCAAGGACTTGCAATGCGTCGTGCAACAGTAAACAGTCAAGCAGGAGAGATGCTTGACTGAGAACAAAAAAAAATGTTGTATATTTGCAAAGTTTCAGAGTAAAACATTTTAAGTATGAAACTCTAAGACTTACAGTTCAGCACATAACTGGTACAACACTCTTTACAGTTCGTAATTTGTGTCTCAAATAACCTCATATTAAATCAGCTGCTGTAGGTGCACGTGAAGTTTGAACTTGCCATTCAATGAGTGTCCATGTTTTTTCAAGCAAATGCACTGGAACTCATTCACATTGGTAATTCCGACTCGGAAATTCTAACATCCACCTTGCAACGCACAAACACACCACATAACTGGTAGAACCCTTCTGACAGTTTGTATCCCCAATAATCTACATTTCTGTGACACGATCAGTGTCCTGTAAAAATCTGGCCTGCCTGATACTTCTGTCAGATTCTTGTGTTTTGTTGTCACCTGCCTTTAAAACTCCTGCCCCGTGTAGGACGCAAACTCATAACATCCAAATTATGAGACTGCAGTGCTCACAGGGGCCATTTTCCTTATCCTCATGCATTGACTACTTAAATGTTTAATGCTTTTAGTCCATTTTCCTGATACTTATTCTAATTATTCCATCACTGAGATTTTTTTGTCCACAGTTTTGTTCAGACTTGTTGCGTTTCTCTGCCAGAAGATAAGCAGATAAAGAGGACACCAGAACTGCAGAGGTGTACACACAGCATTTTATGTGCTATATGCTAGTCAGGGAGTATGGATTTGCCGAGATAACTTTTACTGATAATGTTGCAACATTTAGATGGTATGACAGGCACCTTTTTTTAATCCTTCCTTCCAAGTTTTAGACATCCAGTAGCTTTTACAACTCGTACAACACATCAATACACAGAAGTATATACAACAATTAAACAAACAAGGTTTTATAAAAATAGGGGTGAAAACATGAATTGTGATACACCAGTGAAGTGATAATCTAGCCACCACACCTACCACAGAGAGCTGCCACTATGATAGAGTATGTGCTAATGGAGGTCATGCAAATGGAAGGTGAAAACCAGTGCAGGCATTGCAAATGTAAGGTGATTAATATGTAAAAACAGGGCAATAATAATAACAATTACTGTGGATGATATAAAATGCAAATTAAAGATTAGAAATGTCAAATAGAAATACAGATTGTGCATAAGGCTGACTGACAAAACCAGTAGCTGATTACTGTGCACAATTGTAAGACCCTCATCCGAGGATATATGACTTTGCAGCATCCTGAAGCGAACAATTTTACTGTGTGTGGCTCCCTGGTGTGAGTTGCCAGGTTTTCAGCATATCACCAGAGATGTCTGCCTTCTCTGTAATATCATAGAACTGGATGGCATTTTGGTTATGGTGCTCAAAGTGCCACAGAACTCACAAAAATACATTTGAAAAGCTCAACAGCAATGTCTACAGAAAAAATGACCCAGCAGGGCAGCTTTGTCCCATATCTTTTTATTATCTTTTCTACCCGTAACATGAATGTAACATGATGTAACATGAAAATAGAGCATGGCGAATGGACATTGGTGGAAAAGCACTTCACAGATGTGGTTCATATCCAAGAAAAATGGTTGCTTACTTACATTACTCTCCCTGCTAAATAATATTTAACCTTCAAAAAGATTTGTATATACTTTAATAAAAATATATAATTGTAATTATAAATTGACTTCAGTTTGTCTTCCTCTTATTTACAAGAGGATGCATTCTTTTTACTGATCAGATTAGAGACAACTGGGCTGTGTGAAGATTTGGCTCTGGACAGTCTCACATTTTGGGAGGGAACACTGAGTAACAGCAGCTTTAAATAGCGCTCTTTACTCTGGAGATTCATTTTAACTGGCATTTATCACACAAGTGTCATCTGCACTTCATGTGCAGTTCTTTTGCAGCTCTTGGCACGAGAGAAATACTTGAATTTACCTACATTTTTTACATTTCTTGTATTTAAGTTTTATTGTTGGTAACGGTTAATAAAGCACATATGTAGACACATAAGGTGGAAACATTGCCAGCTGCTGTGCTTGCTTTTAACAATTCAGAATAAGTCTTTCATGTCAGTACAACAAGTACAAGGCTTTAGTGCTTTAGTCAGTCACTGTTATAGGCTGATACTGCTATACAAAAGCACAATGTAATGGATTTGACCATCACCTGCAGCTGACGGAGGGGAAAAATGAATTAAGAAGACACCAATCTTCCATGACTGGTGATGCCATTCTCCACAGAATTGATTTGTCAGAAAGTGTCGCTTTTATACACCTCGATCTGTTTTGTGAACATATGCTCCGAAGCTACATAAGGTATCATGTTGATGTGCCCTGGTAAGAAGTGAAAACGCAGGGTTAAACCTGGCGTAACCTCGCTAACACCTAATTCTGCCCTTTGGCACAGGCCTCAGTAGAATGAGTAGAGATATCACAGTTGATATATAGCTCAGCATGTTTTCTTATAATACAATTGTGATGGAAATTGTGTACTTCATGAAGTGAAATGTGAACTGAAGTCTTACACAGGAATGTTCAATGTAACTGTTTAATGTGACCTGTAACCTGTGATCTGTGACCTCGTTTTAGGTTGTTTTATGACCTGTGTAAGGTATTGAATAATCACTGAAGGTTATCACTTCCTTCTCTGGGAACTATTTCCTTAAGTGCAGGAGGGAAAAGATTAGTAATTATCAGAGCGAAAACACACCCACAGAGACAGATAAATACCATGCTTTTCTCCTAAGACATCGAGTCTTCACTTTGTAACAGACCTTCGTGTTGCTCTGTGAACGCTCCTCTTGTACAAGATTAAAACCTTGTTTGAACTTTGAGCTGACTCCGATCTCCAGTTCTAAATTATTGCAGAATTATTTTGACAAAAATCGCCCTCGTTCTTTGAAAATAATTGCCTGTAGTTTCAGTGTAGTATTTTTCTCAACCCTCATATAGTTTCAGATATATTGTTAGTCGGACATTCAAAAGAGCCCCAGCGGAAAAGAGTTGCATTTCTAAGTGATGGATGAAAGGCAGAAAAAATAGACAGAGAGGGAGAGAGCTCTTTGGTGACCCAGAGAAGTAGGACTGCTTTTCTGCCTACTGATAGCAAAAACCCTATTGACTGAAACTCAGTTTCAGCTGTTGTGCAGCTGCTCCAGAGTGCTAATAATAACTGGCTCATTGAGGGTGACACTCCAGTCTATGTGTATGTGTGTCTTTCTGTATATCTGCACGTGTGTCAATCAGCAATGCGTCTTTGACAGTGTGTATTGTATTTGCATATTTAATTGAGTTATGTAATTCTCCATTCATCCTCTTGCACTTCTTTTTTATTTTAAAACACCTGCCCCGTGTGAGGCTTGAACTCACGACCTTCAGATTATGAGACTGACACGCTGCCTACTGCGCCAATGAGGCTCTAGCACCCCTCTACTAATATGAGAGAGCTCAAACAATAACCATTCAGGATGATCCTTAACCTTTTGTGTGTGTGTCACTGTTTTTCGAGGTTTCTTTGTGTGTGTTTGTGTGTTTCATCTGTGGCTCAATGTCGTATTCTTCAAAGGTATGTGTCCATGTTTCCATATGAGCGAATTCTTTGAAAGCACAATTGTCCCTTCTTTGTCTCTCCCCGTTTTTCGGCGGGCAAGCTTTGATAAAACACACATGCACTCTATCCTGATGAGGAGACACACCGCTCACACTCCTTTGAACGCCAAGTGAACCCATTGATGGAGGTGTAGTGTGTGTACAAGTGCATGATGTGGGTGAGAGTGTGTCTGAATGGGAGAGGGAGGGAGAGACGGACAAAAAAAAAAAAGAACAGGAGCGAAGAAGATTTTGTGTGTATGTGTATGTGTTTTTGGCTGTAAATCAGTATGCTAATGAGGCATGGTCTGTAATCCTCTTACAGCTAATCTCACTCAATCCCCCCAGTCCAGGCCTGGGCACCGCTCACGCACACAGGCATGCCTGGGTGAACACAGCCGCACACACACTCGCACACACACACAAACTTGTGCTCACTCACTGGCTTAAGCACCCAACTTCTCAAAAATACAAACACTCTTTCGCATACGCATTAAAACATCTCTCAGTGTCTTATTATTAATCATCCAGCCAAGATACAGCCTTTTTATGTTCAAACCATCAATCAGCATTTAAATGCAAATGTATCTTGTCAATTAGAAGTTATTTAAATGGAAAGATAAAAAGATATTTATAGAAAAATCTCAATGCCCATGTCAAGTGTTTCGTCTGCTCATTAATTCTTAGCCATTCAGTGTTTCGCCGACAAAGCAGCCTGGAGACACTTCGGTTCTGTCTTTTTCGAGGCTCCTCTTTGGCCTGATTGTATGTCATAAAAGCCAAGGTGAACTTTGCTGTTCACAGAGACGGAGGATGCTGGTCTGCAGCAGGAATACTGATGACCTGCCCATGTCAAAGGTAGATGTGCATGTATTTGTGCACACGCACGTTCTGTAAATGCTCCCCATTTTTTGCAGTCAGACATCACAAGCCATGTGGTCAGATGACTGTTTTACTTAGTGTTGCCATGGTGACGCAGCAAAAGGTCGCACTAAGATGTTCTCTACCAAGACCTTGTGCGTGTGCATGAGTGTGTACTTCGGTGCAGCAGATTGCATTTGGCAGCAGACACCCAAAGAATTTTCAGGCCAGGGCAGTCAGCCTAACCAGAATAGACAGCTGTGTGTGTGTGTGTGTGTGTGTGTTTGTTTGTGTGTGTGTGTGTGTGTGTGAGAAAGAGATATCTGCTGATACATGCACGAATAGCATCACAGTGGAATTTCCAACACAGCCGCTCACCCTGTGTGTGTTCATATCGCTGCTTGTGTGTCACTATTAACTCATATCTGATACACGATTCAATATATTACAGCAGGATTAGAGCTTAATGCTCAGCGAGGAAACGCACACATGCACTCACACACTCAGGCACGTACACAAAGAGTCTGGCTTCTCAGCGCCAGGGGGCTGACAGGGTATTCTTCTGCTATGTGTGGTGAATACTGCTGCATACCTAGCACTCAGTATGCACGGCACATCACCCTCCTAATCTCTCTCACTATGTCTATCTCAGTGTCTTCCTCTTGTGCCCTCTTCCCCTTTCTACATCATCGCCTCCTTCTTGCTCTCCCTCTTTCACTTTTTCTTTTCCCCCCACATCCCTTTCTCATCACACTTCCTTCAGGCGCTGTCTACCCCTCCCCATTCTTGCCCTCCCTCTGTCTGCTCCACCTGTGCCTTCTTCTTTAACATCCACCCTAACAAAATGCCTCTTTGCTGCTGCTCAGTAGCTCTCACTTTCTTCCCCCCTTTTCCCTGCCCCCTCCCGGTGTGCCATCTCCGTGCACTATATTCAGTGACTTTGACTTTGAGTAGCATATCAACTTTAAATTAAATGTTGCAACACTTCTTTACAGGTCTGTTTCTCACACCCTTCATTATCTCCCTCTCTCCTCTTCTCTGCAGGTATGAAAGAGCTCTCCCCTCCTCCTCTGAACCTGCGACGTCTCTACACCGAGACGCTGGAGTGGGAGCCGGTGTTGATCATCATCTCTCCGGGGGCAGATCCGTCCCAGGAGCTTGCCGAACTCGCAGCTGAAACTGTTGGCAGGGACAACTATCACGAGGTAGATAATAACAGGGTTAAATGGGAGAAGTCGTAGTAGATTAACAAGTGGAAAGGGATTCTATCAACAGATTACCAAGATCATATCAACAGATTTATCTCCTGTGTACATAAATTGATGCCACAGCTCACTATATGCTGCACTGAAACACAGTTTTTATAATTTATTTTAAGACAACAAGAGCTCTGAGAAAACCGCCTTTGCAAGACACTCATACACACCTACTGCGATTCAATATGTGGCTATTACAACTATTCAACAATTATTCAATATAGTGCTGGTATTGTTTTATCTTTTTGTTATTATCATCAAATCCCCTGAAGAGACCAAAACCTACAAAGAAATGTTTTGTAATAGTGAAAGCCTGATATGCGGTAGCCTCTGTCACCAAGCCATATAAGTTCATTCCCTTCCAAAGACTAAAGGTGGCGCGTTCCTTCATGACGGTTTGAGCTGTATTTCCAAGGTGTTCTTGGATCGTCCTTCAGATCTAAATTACTCTGACAAGATCTCTTGCCAAAAAATGATCACCAAAATCCAAGTGCACTGCACCCCACTCGTATGGCCCCCCCTACAGTAAGTCATATCAGTAACATATACATATAAATCACATTAGTTAAGAGTGACTGGCCTCAGTGTGGGAAATTGATTGGTAGAAGTCACATTGCATAACTCACTTTGCAAGCGGTTCTCAGTGTCTCCCACTGAGCAGAGAGATGAATTAAAATATTGAATCAGATTTTCTGCCCCAAACTTTAGATAAATTACAATGTGGAATCACATTTTCCATCCCATTGCTTCTGTTTCTCGCCCCCTCCTACCTCCTCCACACTCCCTGTCTGTGAAGATCTCTATGGGTCAGGGGCAGGCTGATGTGGCCTTGGCTACACTCAGAGAATGTTCCCGAAATGGAGACTGGCTTTGCCTGAAAAACCTTCACCTTGTCACTTCATGGCTACCCCTCCTGGAAAAAGTAAGTAGTCTGTATGTGTAAATGAGTCTTTCTGTGTTTTAAGGCTGTTTTGTTGCTAGGGGTCATGACTAATATTCTGTTATCTCTAATTATTGGATAACAGCACAGGTAGAGAGTGATCAAAATGATTCTAATGTGATACAGGATGTGTGTCTGTCCACAGTAGCATCACATTAACTAGCATCACATAAACACGTACTGTAAAATGATATTAGGATCAGGATCTGTGGTTGGAAAAAAGTTACATGAGAAATTACAAAAGATAAATAGAATATGTTCAACAAACTTTTCTAATGCATGATGCAGTGATCCAGCAATGTGACAATTACAAGTCCAAGAAAATGGTCAAATAAACAGTTTGAGTTACATCCAGTGAAACAAGCACCTCCAAGATCATCTCAAGCCCACGGTGACAATTATTTAGTTTGGGGGCTATGGGGAATGGTCAGTGGAAACAGGGAGCCTGGAGGATGTTGTGTACATAAAGTGTATGTGTAATTTCATGTTTCACACCGCTTGTCAGTGTTTATCTGCAATATTACAACACTGCTGCACACACCCAAACACTAGAGCACATTCTGCTGACTGCCCAAATTTCCATATCTAAAATTACCTTCTGTCCTCGCACTGCACAAACACATTTTGCTCTCTACCTGTCGGCCCATTTCAGTCACTTTGCTGTTGTTTGTGTGGTTCTGTTTGTCATTGTATGTTTGTATTTTTTGTTTTTTCAAATGAGTTTGTATTTCTGTGTTTGTCTGTTTCTGGGCATACATGCATGTACAGTATGTATTTGTATCAAGCTTCTACACTCAAAGGCCACATCATTTTGAAGCGCTCACTCAATCTCAACCACCAACCTAACCCTCTGTATTTACACTCAAGCACTTTTGTCAATACTTTCAAATTTACATTCAAAACACAAAATAACATCAGACTGCAAGAAGGAAAGAAAAAGGACGAAAGGGGACATGTTAGGCGGACTCCAGAATGGACATATGGGAAGATATGACATTTCACCATTCTCTTGGAGTCACAGAGTAATTTAGTGACCATCCCAGGATGCTGTCACTTCTACCCTTCATTTCCCAATGCCACAAAGAAATACATTTCCTCCAGTGTTGGATATCTGGACATAACTTCAGAAGATTATCAGGGAATGGATCAGGCATGCAAAAAATAAGATTTTCCGGTCGTATTGTTGATTTTTGAAGTCTGTGGCTAAATGCAGAAGACAGGCTTGACCCGCATGGTTGTATATGCATATCTGTAGCTATCCTATACAAATGCGTGTAGTTAAAATGTACAGTTTTGTTTTGCAATATTGGACAGACTTAGGCTTAATTTTTTTTTAAAAAAGGCAAAAAGATTTAAAAAAAAAAAAAAAAAGCATATTGCAGCATTTGTGATTACTTTCTGTGACATTTACTATGATCGAGTGGTCCGTGCAATGAAGATGTCCCCTTCTTTTTAGTAATCGTGGAATCAAGGTTTATATCAAATAGATAAAGAAAAGATATTTCAAAGGCAATAGTGATACATATTGTAATGTTTAAATTGTTAGCAGAGCCGGGCAATATGGTCTTGAAATAAAAATGCAATATTTTTGGCTATATGGCAATGTACATAATACATCTTGTTGTTTTAAAATCTCCTCCAAAAATACCTGTGTTAGTGGATTTTCGATGTTAGATTAACTGTGCCGAGCCGCATGTCAGTAAAGAGAAATGTCTGAGCATTAGAAGTGAACTCATGTGTCCATGAGCTTTTCCCAGGGTTCTGTTTAGTGCTGTGTCACTGTAGCAGGTCATATCACACTGGGAGGCACAGCTGTTGGCGGTGATTGGCCTGTGTGTGTGTGTGTGTGGGGGTGGGTGCATGTGTGTATGAGCCCTCACCTGTGTGTGTATGTGTGTGTGTGTGTGTGTGTGTATGTGTGTGTGTGTGTGTGTGTGTGTGTGTGTGTGTGTGTGTGAGTGTGTGTGTGAATGAGTGAGAGTGCGTGCCCTTTGGTTAGCCATAGATCCTTCCTGTCTAGAGTTGTCTGTGCTCAGTGTGACTGAAACCATAGATTATTACAGCTCTCCTCTTCTACTTTTCCCCCTCTCCGCCACCAGTTTTTCTTAACACCCTGCTCCCCTTATATTGGATAACTCAAACTCTCTTTTTGTCTGTTTTGTCCTGCTTTCTCTCACTGCCTCGCTCCTTCCCCGGCAAACCGATGAGGTTAGGTCTCGGCAGTCAAGCCTGAAATGAAAAACTGACGCAACAAGGGGAACAAGGGAGACAGGGAGCATAGAAAAAGAAAGAATGAAGACACAGTGAATGTGAAAGGGCGGAAGTAGGGAAAGATGAACTGAGCCCCTGCCGGCAGGTGGATATTCTGGATGAAGAGGGCTATGTTTTAGGTTCTGCCTCTGTTGTCTCTGTGTCCATCTGCTCTGTCTCACTGTATTTCTCAATGTTGTGTCTAAATTTTCCGGCTTATTTTCTTGCCATCTGTCTCTCCGGTCCGTCCCTCCTTCACTAAAGCAGTTGGTCAGTTAGAGAGAGGAGAAAGGAGGGAAGAGAGGCAGAGAAAGAGAGCGGTCAGTGTTTATAATTGAAGTTGGCAGTGCAGATGTCCTCTCATCCCTGTCCACTCACATTCTTCCACTTGCACAATTTACTGTCTCATTTTTCATATCACCCACACCATCCGTCTACTTATGGATCTATCTTTTTAATCTCCCTGCCAATCTAAAGGTCTCTTTGTCTGCTATTCATGTAAATTGAATTAGGACTGAAACCCTTTCAGTTATGTGTTACAAGGAATAAATTAACTGTATCTTGTGAGATCTAATCACAAGATACAAATGTCCATCTGCAAAAATATGTGTGAGTAAAGCCTGTGGGGTATGAGTATCTGTGTGTGGTGCATCTTTAACACTATAATAAAGATTGGTTTTGATGTGCTAACAACACACGCATGCACGCACGCACGCACGCACGCACACACACACACATACACACACACACAATAATAGACAGAGAAGTTTTTCTTCAAGGGATGTCGGTTTCTGTGTTCTTTGACTTTCCGCAATCATGTCTGCTTCCATGGGAGCGAATTAGTTTCCAAATGATGCAGAAACACATTGATTACGATTATGTGTGTGTCCACGCACGCGTTTGTGTGTGCGTGGGTGGGTTCTTGTGCGTGGGTACCCAATCAGATGACACAAGACCCTAAGGTGTCAGTATGCTATTTTTAACTGCAAGTCTTTGAGAAAGATAGAAAGCGAGGGGGGAGCAATGTAAGAAGAGAAGTGAGAAAAAGAAAGATGGAAATTGAGATGAAGCGACAGTGATGGAGACGGTGAAAAGAAGTGAAGCAGAAAGGGAGAGAGACGGATACTGTATATCAATGTGAGGCAAATGACGAAGAATGGCATAGGAAGAAAAGGAAAGAGGATTAGAGGAAATATATTTGATTTGTTACTAGATATGCACTATAAAGCTCTTCCTCCTTATAGTTTTTTGAGCAAATATAGTTAACAGCTCTCGTTGGACCACACCTTATGAATAAAGGTTGAATATATCATCATCTTTACAAAGATCCTTTACAAAGATAAAAATATGAATAGTTAACTGATCAGAAATGTGCTTAAAGGGAATCTGTTGAAGTAAGTCTATTGTTTCAAGCTAGTGCATATGAACAAGGGCAGCAAATTTATACTGTGTGATAAAGTTATTACTCTATTATTTTACCTCTCGGCAAGAAGGTGCTGTGTTTAAATCCAACCCAGCTGACTGAGGTCTGCCTCTGTGGATATACTGGGATAGACTCCAGCTCTTTCCAACCTTAACAACATAAGCAGTAGAAAATTGATGGACCTGTGTGATACAGTATCTGGGCTCAAGTCTTCTCTAATTGCTACAATTAATGAGCAAGTTTTGTGTTTTGATATACCTTATGTCTATAGCCTGATATTGGCGCAAAGGTAGTCTGCTTCCCTATAACTCTCATTTTCTCTAAGAGCTGTATGTGTATAGGTGTATAATGTGTGTGTCCTGTCTCTCCTCCACAGGAGCTAAATGTGCTACATCCTAAAGCTGGCTTCCGTCTCTGGCTGACAGCAGAAGTTCACCCCAGATTTCCTCCCATACTGCTGCAGTCCAGCCTCAAGATCACCTACGAGGTACCAACACACACATATAGGTTTCAAAACAATAAGACTACAGGGTTCTCCCCAGAAATTTTGAGTGTAGCGGCGCACCGTCTGATACGTCTACAGCAGCTTACGATTGACCCAACTTATATCACAAAAACATGCAGGCACACATTCTTGTAGTCGCTAATTTGGGCCATGTTACCAGGATGGCAAGCTCATAAGAGGGCAGATTATGTAAGGACGTTGTGTCTCCGAAATGCCATTTGAGTTCATGACCATGTGTGTGTCTTTTATCCTCTATATAATGGCTACATCTGCAATGCAGCCACACACACTGTACATTTGTCAGGAGACGTAGAAGCCTGCAGCTTGTGTGTTACTGATGCGTGCTTTAGCGCTTAGTGTGTTTCTGATGGGAGTCCTGCTCAAGGGGTTAGCTGCTTCAGCAGCCAAGCATGCTGCACAAACAGCCCCTCTTTCTCTCCCTGTCTCTCTCCCTTTGTCTCTCTCGCTCTTCTGTTCTTTTCTCTTTCTCAGACACACTCAAACTCAAACTTATTGACATGCTTTACACTGAATGCACAGTGCAGACAGGACAAGGACAAATAGGCTAAATCAAAGCTAATCTGTCAAACCAAAGAAAAACAGTATAACAACATAAACAGCAAAAAAGTAATACATGTCATCTTACAGAACATGACATGACATGTCATTTTCACACACATCACACAAACTCATCAGTATAGGAAAATCACTGTTGCTAAACAACAGTCTGTATCTCAGCTGCTACAGTTTCTCCACCCTGGAGCCCAAATACCTCACCCAACACCCAGCTCTCCTTTGCAGTTTAGCGTTGAAGCTGCTTTACTAAGTTCATTTATTTAGTTCCTTGTTGGTGTGGTTGGCAGTCTGTTAGATTTTAAGTGTAATTCAACAGCTCAAACCTAGTGCAAATGATAGATTCTTCAAAACAATTTCAATGTAAAAAGCACAGAGGCAAAGGTGATTTATTTGTCAGTGTTTAAGCAGGGCTAGTCAACATGGTGCCCACAAGCTCCTGGTATCCCGCTGTGAGCATATCAGTCGCCCGCAGGGCACCTTAAACCTAGACTGCCTCCTAAAACATGTAGCCTACTAAAGACATAATGTTTATCATTTAACAGTAAACTGAGCAAACGTGTAGTCTTCCATATTGCTCAATTTCACTGAGGTGGCTCACAGTCTCCAAAGGGTTGGTGACCCCTTTTCTAAAGGTAGAGTGAGCGTATTGCTTTCTTACGTGTGAATAAGAGTATAGATTGAAACTGTGCTGCAGCCGAAATGGGTAAACACAGCACCTTGCTAATACGTTTAATCTACTGAAGTTGGTAACATATGTAGTAATTTTGCCAGTTTTGGCAATTTTAGCACATATGCATTACTGGCTGTGCATATGATCAAAACCTCCAGATGGAGGTACCAAATGTTCAGCAAAGCTATTAATGTGTGAACTGATTTCAATGTATGCTCATTGTTTCTATTATATACAGAGCATATTGTTGCGAGAGGAATCAAATATGCATATAACTAACTAAACACTATCCAAAGTAACTACACTGTATAACAAAGGAATACAGCATTTATATACATATACATACAGTGGGATGGCTGTATACAAGAGTGTCTGTGTTATGGGCTGTGGTCCTAATAATCCTTGTGGCAAAAAATGCTATTGGGTGTACAACACTGACCAAACAATGTTCTTTCACTGTACTCATAAACTGTTTGTAATTCACATAGATACTGACAGTGAGCTATAAATGACTTCATTTTTCTTTCTCCTCCTTCACTTGTTCCATTTTTTCTTTCTTTTCACTTGTGGTCACATGTAGGCAGGTCCTGCATTCTGGCTTGTGCTAAAAGAGCAGAACAACACTAAACAGACTGTGAAAATAAACAACATGACTCCTTTTTGGTCTTGTCAGGCACATATATTTGATAGAGTGGATTTGGGAATCACACTGTGGGTTATGTCAGGATCAAACACTACTCGTTTCTTACAATAATACAAGCTCAAATATTAATGTAACATAGAGATAATTGTTTAGCATTCTAGCAACACACTAAAACTTTGTAATAGCTTCTGGTTCCACATATGATCGCCCACCCTTTCATTCTGATTAGTCCTCCTGGATGCTATATAATACATAATACAAATACATTTGCGCCACAGAATTGTCTTTAGATATGTAGCATATATATAAGAGCACGTGATTCAGTTTTCCTTTAGGCAATTCCTGTGGGGTGCTGTGGCTTAGTTGGTTAAAGCGCCTGTCTAGTAAACAGGAGATCCTGGGTTCAAATCCCAGCAGTGCCTTTTTTTTTTTTTTTTTTTTAGTGCCTCCACAGCATGTTCCATATTAATTTACCACGGAGCACATAAGTCTTTCACACATGATACATGTCCCTGTATTATTTCCATGTTTCTGTGCCTGTATCACAGAACTATGTTTGCTGTTTTTGATTTGAACTTGAATGTTACACGAGACTCTGTAATAATAAAACCATTTATTTCTTCCCTTTCCCCTCTATCCTTCTTAATCTTTTCTTAACACTGTCTGTCTGTATGTCCTCTATTTTTTTCTCCCGCCTTCAGGCGCCCCCTGGGTTGAAGAAGAATCTGCTGAGAACATACGAGTCATGGACTCCAGAGCAGATCAGTAAAGGTTTGTCTCTTCTTTATCTTCTTGTTCAGCTTCTTGCTCTTATTCTTATTCCAAGCAATAATGATAGATTTCTCTCTGACTTTTTTTAAGGGACAAATATCTTACAGTATACCCTACATTTAAGCAGCAACCAGCTTATGAGCTAGCCCTATGTTTAAAAGAATTTGTGCTTTGTTTCCATTTACAGTCAAGGGATTGTTATCAGTATGTGATTATTAGCTTAGACTTTGAGTCCTGATCAAAGGAATTCTAGCAAGCTTGCTGGTTCTGGGGCAAAGAAGGAACAGCAGCAAAGGGCTCCAACATAGAATTCATTAAAAGTCCAAACAGCATGCTTCATTCTCCTCTCTGTCCTTTCTGTTGAATATTGTTTGATGAATAATGAAAAAATAACTGAACTCAAAGGTTTGGACAACACAGATAATGACTGATTATTCTAGTTATTTTGGTTATGACATGCTGTTGATTGTTTGTGTGTAGGGGGCGTCCTGGCCCGAGCCCAGTCTCTGTTCTGTCTGGCTTGGTTCCATGCTGTCTGCCAAGAGAGACGCAACTACATACCACAGGTAAAATACACAAACACCCCAATATAAGTGGGAGTAGTCATAGTTGTACAATTTCAATTCAGGACAATAAACTCAACTCTACTGTAGAATTGCAATGTTATTTAAAAGAGGAACACTACAGCATGTTTGAATGTTGTTGCAGTAGATGTAGAACTAAGACAGTGGCACCAACAGACAAACTAACAAACCAGCTCATTTTCTTCAGTTTTCCTGCCTTTGGAATGAAGCTTTTTTATAAATGTAACTGGCATTAGCTGCTGTCTCATGTAGGTACTTAACTCAGACGCTAACGGCATGATAATGTCCTTTAATGCCCTTTAAAATCACGAGCTTTTTGTTGGTTTTTACTTGCAAAACCCAAAAATGTGTTTACGTACACCCACACAGAGAGTCTATGGCCTTATCAGAAGTGCTTAATGACTGAAAGTGCAGTACATATTCACAGGACACATGTATTCACACGACAGCTGTACAAATGCATGATTTTTGTATTTCTTAGCCATTTCTAGTTGACAACAAGTACATGACATGAAAAGCCACACAGTCCACACACAAACGCCCACGGAAAGGGTAAAAAAAATCTCCCCTGAGATCAGTTTTCTCTGTCCTTACTGACCAGCAGAGATAGCAAGCCTGTTTGCTCTTTGTGCTGTGCCTCCGGCGGTGTCTTTGTGTGTGTTGATGTGTGTGTGTGGCTATGTATGTGTGTCTGCAGCTATGGATATAAGCCTTTGTTGTATACTTGCCTGTCGGTCAACCCGCACATTGTACACAACACAAAAGACATTGTATAAAACAGGCACACACAACACACTGGTGAGGGTTCAGCACAGACTGGCTGCCTCATACTTTTCAGGCACACTGCTGATAAACCAAAGGATTTGCAGTGTCAAGTCAGGACAATGGAGGCATGGGAAATATAATCCTGTGATGTCATATACTGTTAGGATATTTATAGGAGACGTATAAATGTCAACCAAAAATGGATTTCATTGACTCACTGTATTATGTATTTTTACACAAGTGTTATTCAGCTTTAACGCTCTCACAGCAGCTCTAAATAAATCAAAATGGTGTGTTTTATGCGTATTTACTCTTTTGAACTGAAGGCTTGGTGATAAATCGACTCCACATAACAAGATAGAGGGTGTGAAGAATGACATAATTTGCATCCCTATGGGGAAAACCAGACTATTTATTTTCTCAGTCAAACCCCCAAGGCGTTGACGAATCAGCACAAAATAGATAACAAATCGAAGAACATTGCGGGAAATGATACTGAGCAATAGCCTGAGTGAGAAGGCTATTAGCAGTACCCTTATGTCCAAAAGAACACATGTTTGATAAATACTCAAATCAGGTTCACAAACTAAACTGTATACATTTTATATCAAAATCTATAATCTGTTTAATTGCTGTGCTAAAGTTTATAAGGAAATTAATCAAAATTGAAGATTTCGATTAACCTCATCACTGACGCATAATGAAAGACTAAATAATTGGATTTTAGAGAGGATTTCCGAATGCCCGATGCAGCGGCAGCCATGACCCATGAAGACAAATGCCCCTGTGCTTTCTGTGATTCTCTGCCTCCTCCTCCGTCTCACTTTTCTTTCAAATGTCTTTTGTTCATTCTCAAAGTGTCACACAATTCCTGTAACTTTCCGAAACTAACAATCTGACATCCAGACCCAGTTCACACACCCTTAGGTCTGTTAAGTTTAGGTCAGAAAGTAGGCGTTGAGCAGCGTGAGTCCAGACTAATGAGACATGAACACACAGACACGTTTTAACTCAAGCAAAAGGAAGATGCGGTTGTACCTGTAATTGCTTGCAGTTTACTGCGTCATGTTTCCACTTGTCAGCTTAAACAGATGCTTTTGTAGTTTTGGTAGCATGCGGGTGTGTGGCAGTCTAACCATGCACTGGGACTCATTTGTCTCTGTGTGTATCACCGTGATGTCTCAGAGTGGTCTGTCTAATGGAATAGTACAAGATGTCTGCAGTTACAGCGGTAAGATATCCCTTTTTGTCTGCTGAATCAACACACGACCAGCAGACTCTCAGTGAACCCAAACTCTGGGGAGGAGTGTTGCGGAGAACATGTTTTTGTAATTAAACTGCCACAACGTTTGCTCACTTGTTTCTCCTCTCGGCTGTCTCTCTCACTCCCTTAAGCTAGGTCCAAATATTCCCCTTTAACCATTTCCCTCATTGTAGCGATGTTTGGAGAAAAAAGTGTGAATTGTCCCACATGATGATGTAAACCCTACATGACTTACGTGCAGTATGGATGTGTCTTGTATTCTTGTGAATCTGTCTCCAGGGATGTATGGTAATCGGTTGCATGTAATCAGGATTATGTAGTCAGATTATATAACTAACTACAATCAACCAAGATTAGATTTGAAAAAATGTGTAATTAGAGTAAACTTCCTTTTTACAATTTCAGTACGTCTTTAAGATATGGCAATTTTTCATGAATATGACCATGCAGAATATGATGAAAGTGGTCACTTTAAGTGTCTGTGAGCTTTGAAGCTAACTCCCTGCCCGTTTTGCAGTTAGCAATTGCCTCCCCCCTCTCTACGTCACCTCACTTGCAAGACTCCTTTCTTTTCTTTTTTTAAGGCAGCTAGCTTTGCCTCTTTCTTTTCTTCAAGCGTTTTTCATCACATGGCTTGTTTGGTAGAACGACCTGTCACAGGGAGCGCTGGAATTAGTAGCTTTCCCTGTTCTGCCATGAGCATAGGTACAAGAAAAGGAGGCTCCTGCTCTCTGCGTGTCCTCTGAGCGAAGTGAACACCTCTCTGGAGTTTTCTGTCCTGATTGGATAAAGTCGGTAGGGATACCAGAAAATGTCTCTTTTACTGCATGACTTGGGGGAGGAGAGACACGTGTTATTGACCAAACACTCTATTACAGAGCTATTCATTACTTATTTTGATAAGAGAATAATGCTTACAGCGACTTCAACTGATATTTGAGCCAGTCCAATAACAGATCTCCTGTGTCCATTTTCTTAGTATCAAGCGCAATATTTGCAATGTTTGATTTTGAAATAATCCAAAAGTATTCAGATAATCTAGTGGATTATGTTACTAATCATAAATAGGGCCATACAATCTTAACTGACTACATTTCAAAGTAATCTGACCCAACCCTGTCTGTCTCTCTCTTGCGCCTTGCTTACTCATTGTTTTCCCTAATTTTCTTGTGACTGGCGTCCCTCCCTGGCTGGTGTCGCCTCTCTCTCTCTCTCTCTCTCTCTCTCTCTCTCTCTCTCTCTCTCTCTCTCTCTCTCTCTCTCTCTCTCTCTCTCTCTCTTTTTTCCTCTCAATCATTGAATCTGTGGTAAGTGTTTCCATTCGAGAGGGTAATGTTGTTCCTCATCCAAGAACATGATCGCCCAATTATTGAAACAGTCACAGCTCCTTTTGTCCACTTCTCCATCGCTCATTCCCTCGTCTCTTCATCTACTGTCCTCCCTCCTTTTCTCATTTATTCTCTCTGTTTTCATCATTGCATGTCTATGCAGAAATCTTTTGAAAAGCGTGTGTGTGTTTGTGAGTGTGTGTGTGTGTGTGTGTGTGTGTGTGTGTGTGTGTGTGATCATAGCGCTGCAGCAGAAGAAAGATTAGGGTCTCTGTTTGATGGCCATAGGAGAAAAAATACTGTTGCCAGTTATAGCTGGTGAGCACAGCATGCAGCAGGTAGTAATAATTGAAAACACACGCACACAATTATGCACCTTTATAAGAATGATGAATAAGCAGCCGCTATTGTGTACATAAAACAACTGAATACATGCATGAGCACAATCTCACTCATACACATTTATCACATCAGTGCACATTTATCCAGTGCAGTAGAAGCGTGCCCCTTTTCAGTCTGTAATACGCACAAACTACATACACTTAATCGTTCAAAGAATAACTGAACATGCCTTCACAGTTTCCTCCACCCCTGACCTCATCCACCCAGTCAGTGGGCAGATCACAACCGCTGTTTGAATAGCAATGAAGTGCAACAAACACGTCCTCACTAACTGAGCCTGCCCTCACACTCAATTTTGTTTTAACACTTGTGATATATATTTTTTTTTTCTTAGATGGTCAATACTCTGTGTATCTGTGTGGTTAACTGTGTGTGTTGCTCTCTACATGTGTGTGATTGCAGCAGACATCTGTTTTCCACCTAGATGTTTCAGTGCTAATTCCTTGATGGGAACATGTCTAGATTCAGCCGCTAACTATAGGAGATTTGTTTGTGATCGCTTGCCAGATGGTTGGATCAAGAGAGAGTGAGAAAATGATCCAACAATAGCCTTCATGCAACCTAATAGTTTATTACTATAAAATCTTGGTTTCTCTGGGTTTCTGAAACATATTAACAAAGGTAGCAGTGTTACATTTCAGCAGGTCAATTAATAGGCAAGTGAAATAATGATGATGTGTGGAAGTGGTGATACACATGATGGAGAGATATCTGGAAATCGTTATTTTCTCAGGTTTCTGTACTCACTTCGAGGACAGAAAAATAGGACAGGCATGGTAGTTTAGACTGTTCTTGCAGACAGTTGTTAGAAGATTAAAAAGAAAAAGGAATATGTGTGAGCGATGAAACTTCAGTCCTCGATCATGGTGTGACTTTGAATGCCTTCTGTTCCTGTTTATTTGACAGATTCTGAAAGTAATCCATTAATACCATATCAGTCAGGTAAGTAAAAATAAGTAGTAAAATGCTGTGAATAAATTGTCTTTTTGTACTTCTTCCTTCTCTGCTTTGCTTCATCCAGGGTTGGACTAAGTTCTACGAGTTTTCTTTGTCAGACCTCCGTGCTGGCTTTGAGATCATCGACAGGCTTTTTGAAGGTAGGGGGGCTGCTAACAACCATTACAATGCAGTGAAGGGCTCTGCTGTGCTCTGCAGCACATATGGTAATGAGAAGTGGAATCTGTGGGTTCTTTGATCAATTACCTCTTTAATTTACTCTACCCCTGATAAGCATGACCTGCACAACTCAGCATTTGCATTTATATTTGAGTACTTGCCCTTTGTTGTATCTCCCTGCCTTTCCCTACGTATGTTTGTGTGCACAATTCTTTTGTTCTGTGTGCTCTCATTACACATGTTTGTAGCTTTTTTTGTGTCTGTGTGTATTTCTATCTGTCAAGGTGGTAAAGCTTTCCAGTGGGAGTTTGTCCACGGCCTGTTGGAAAGTGCCATCTACGGCGGACGCATCGACAACCCCTCTGACCTCCGCATCTTACGTTCCTACCTGGAGCAGTTCTTCTCCGCACATCTCTTCTCGTCCTCCCTCTCAGCTGGTCAGAGAAAGAGCAGAGGAGGAACGCGCTTCTTTCCTCCTCAGATCAGCCTTCCAAACTCCTGCTCTATATTGGTAGGTTGTCAGGGGTGACGCAGTGGTGTAACGTGTGCATTTGCCAAGTACGCATTTAAACACGTTTACAGTTGCAGGCGTAGTTGATGTTTGAAGGGCTCTTGAAGATGATCAAGAACTGAGTTCTTGCTACAGTGAAAGTAGGAGCTGCACTTTAAAGCTAAAGCTGCAATGTCCTCCTCAGCTCTCTCTAATGGTCCCAGGTGCGCTGGCAGAGAAGCAAAAGCAAATCAAAGAAAGACTACTGAATTAATGCATCCGAGCTTTTCACTGACTCGATTTACTGTTTGGTCAGTATTGAAGATTCATTAATCCATGTTGTGTGTAGCTTCATTTTAAGTTGGTTTATAAAGAAGCTACTACAAATACATCCAATCAGTTAGCCTTAATTTGACACAACCAGTTGTGGTCTTTTCATTACTTTGCTTTCTATTAATGCAGTTCAGTATATAAAGGAATGAAGTGGGTATACAAGCCCAACGCTGTTCATTAGGTCCCTGTTCATTTGAAGTCCTGCTAGAATGTGTTAGTATAGTGCAGAGACAGGGAGATACTATTTGCTATACAAAAGAAGTCAATATGGAAATGTACACTTTGAATTGGCAATCGCTGCAATTTAAAGTCAGTAGTAAGTGGGAGTGCAAGATGGATTCCTTTAGAGAAGCGGCATCAAACCGTATAAACAACACACCTAATAAAGGACAATACAGCTTTATTAATCCGATACTCCCAAACAGCAATCCAACAAGCATGCTACAGGGTTTTACATTTTCAGTTTAGTTGCTAAGAAACGCTCATATTTGTCTTGTATCCTCAAGCCACAGTATAAATAACCTTTCTCTCTTTAGCCTTTCCGTGTGTGACTAGTACATACCTGTGTGTCTTCCCAGGACTACCGCAGCGTAATAGAGAATCTCCCCGAGGATGACAGACCTGCATTCTTTGGTCTGCCTGCCAACATAGAGAGATCCTCCCAGAGAATCATCAGCTCCCAGGTGCACCGACACACACACATACACACACACACACAGCCACCTGCTTTTTCTCACACACACACACACAGACACCACTACCACTACCGGCACAGCCTCCATCTCTACCTTGCACATGCAGAAATGCAAATGCAAAAGGCACACACACGTTTATTCACATACATTCAGGCAACTATGCAGATGTGCGCTGACTCGAACTCATGCAATCGCACAGGAGAGCACATTCATCAGTATACATGGATTCACATAAAGCGTTCCAGTGCACACTTAGACGCTCATGACCATTGTGTGTATCAGGACTATCCTGTGCTGATGTGGCCAGTAATTGAAAGGAAAATGTGCATATGTAAGATCACACACTGTTCAATAGTATGCTCTAATATATGAATTTGTGACATGGGTATATTATCACATTGAATTATGCTTACTGCTCACAAAGCGGGACCGGCAGAAAACCACGCCATCATAATTTGGTGTCCTTTGTCATATAATAACAAAACAAAATGAACAATCAAAAGGTCTGCCATTCCCACGGGTTGTGGATTGACATCTGTTTCACACAACATGATTGGTTGATGCCTTCATTCATTCGCATTGCAAAAGCTTAGAAAAAGTCTCATTCACAAAAAACAGTCATATGACATACGATTTAATCACAGGAAATAAATGCCCCGGTGAATCATGGCCTTTAGTTTTCAGCGCATATTTAAATTGATCAGTATGGGTCATATTAAACTGATTAAAATCTGTGTTGTTTATTTTTTATCCTACTGCAATTTTCCTTTGCTATGACTCTACAGTTTGTTCCTAACACACATTATTGTAGACCAGCAAACTGCACAAATGCCTGAAAGAAATAGCAACCGGCCATCCCCCTGATGATATCCAAATTGAAAGCCTGTGTCACGTCGAGACACACATGGATCTGGCCACTTCAGATGCGGGTGTTTTCCAGTTTATGAAGCTCAAAACAAACGATTAGTTACTGCCAAAAGGAACTCACTTTTTCACTCTGGCAGGCTTTTCTTTTTGCCCAGTCACTGCACTCTTTGTACAGAAAGGCAATTCATCTCCTAATTACGGTTTAAATTACACAGTTGATTGCTCTACCAGATTGTGGGTGAAACCTGTGGCGATACATTGTATGATACTGCAGTTATTTTTCTATTTTAGCAGTCAGCTGTAATCTGTATGTGATTGAGTGTGCGAGTTAATACACATGTGCGTGTTTGCCCTTCAAACAAACCCCCAATCTCAGTGATGTTGCACTGACTGTTCAGGGGACATAAAAGCAGTTTATTTTAGGGTCAGGACTTGAGGTTAAAGCATTATACCAGGCAGCCATCCTTTTCCATTTATTTCACTACAAAATAAAATTCACCTTGCAGAGACATGAAACAAGGTTTAGATGGGTAATCCATCACAGTGAATACCATGTCTGCTTTTATCAGTTTCAAGGTTATGTTGTCATCACACCCGTGAGCATAAGTTGGTTTTAAAGAGTCTGCACGGCAGCAATAATGTGAATTAAAGGAGCAGAGCAATTAAGCATACTACAAACAGGAAAACAGATTTATTTAGATTATTACTGACCAAAAGGTCTAGTTTCTTAACTCTCTTGACATGCGGGTCTCCAATGATGGTGATGATAATATGGTCAGCATCTTCGTATCAAAAGTTGATCCAATCGACATCTGTACATCAACTTTGACTGTGTTTGAGCACCAGACATCAATACCACCTCTCCTTGTCCAGCTGTAGTCCTGCTCTCTGTTGGCACAGAATATGGTCCGCCCAGCGAGTGCAACAGCTTGACCCAGCATGTCATTTAAGAACTTACATCTATGTAATTAAGATCCTGGGACCCAAAACTGGGCTCATGCACAAACAGAAAATAAGGACCCCAGATTAGAAGCTACAAACTGAATTTAAGCAACGGAAGATCGCACAAGGCTAATGAGGCATGTCACCATGAGGATATGTGTGTGTGCGTGTGTGTAGTGGTTGATGGTCACTGCAGATTGTGACGTAACTCAACGCAACACCAAATGTTTTCTGCAACTGTCGGCGGTGTGTGTGTGTTTGTGTGTGTGTGTGTGTGTCTCTGTGTGTGTTTTTCAAAGAGAGAGATTGCACCATAAAGAAACGAAGAGAAGATACAATCATGAGAGACAGAAGAGAAACAGGATGTAAAATGACAGGTGCACGGCTGCACTGCTCTCTGTTTGTGACCAACCCTTTTATTTGTTTCTTGCATGATTCACACAGAACAAAAACTGCTTTTGTAACAGAACTTCATACACCTGTTCATGGAAATGCAGGGAATATGAAAGAGAGTGATGGTGACTGTTAAGGGAGTGATGGTTTTGGTGTTTCTGTGTTTGTACGTGTCTTTCTGTGTGCAGTCGCCCTCAACAAACACACAGAGCTGTTACAGCCTCCTGCAGTTCACGTGTTGTGTTAATGTGTTTAAGTCCATTCATACTGTCAGTGTGGTCTGCTAATCACCGCAACCACCAACGTAGTTTAATTCACACAACACCCACATGACCAATTGTGTGTGTGTGTGTGTGTGTTACTGTGTCTCTCTCCGTTCGTGATCGTCTCCCCTCCTGCCGTCATTTGTCACTGTCATGTTCATGCTCTCTCGCTCCCTCTCTCTGTCTCTGTCTTTTTTACCTTAATTTATGCCCTCTCCTCTCCTCTCCTCTCCCTAAAGACCCATGTCACTTTCTGCAGGTCGGGCACTTAACCACACACACACGCACGCACACACACGCATGCACGCACACACACACACACACACACACACATAAACATAACACAGCCCAGGGGACTGTCTGTGGGTTTGGGGGTTGCCATGTAAAATTAATGCATAATCTTAGTGTGAATGACTCAAAATGGGTTAGAATGGTCCTTAATGTCTACTGAGGATTCCCTTTGGGAATGTGTGTGTGTGTGTGTGTGTGTGTGTGTGTGTGTGTGTGTGTGTGTGTGTGTGTGTGTGTGTGTGAGACAAGCAGGTGGAAATGTATTACTAGGGTGTTAAAATCAACAGAATATAAAGATGTGAAGTATCAACAAAGTATATATTTCCCCATTAGTCTCAAAAAGTGAGATCTCTCTAAATGTGCCTCTATACACATACGTCTGGGTAAATAGCATCTGCTTTTGTTTTTTACACAAACACCATCTTGACTGAGACCATAAGAAATTGTTACCTGATTAAAAACCATGAGCCACATTTATGGATTGTACTGAATTAAAGTGAAAGCCTACCTAAATTGATTGCATCTGCTGCAGTTAACAGTGAAGTTGCTTGCACAGAGACGTTGTCTACTAACCTTTTACTCCCGGTTAGTTATGTCAGTAAATGCAGTTGCCGCCTGGTAGTCAGTGGATGAGATAAGAGTAAATCGTAATGTATTTAAATCCCTATATATTTGAACCCCAATACATTTCAAATCTCCATCCTCAGCTGCCCTAATTTTTACTGCTATCTGGTTTTTATCCTTCTCTCTCTCTCTCTCTCTCTGTCTCTCTCTCTCTCTCTCTGTCTCTCTCTCACACACACACATCACGCATGCCCACATACATATACACACACTTCCCCTCCTGAGCAGAGAAGATAAAGCAGGTGTTAGTAAAGAGTTCTCCTGGCCCAAATGAAAGCCATTTATCAGACGCTTTGCCTTCCTCACAACACACACACGTATAGAGACACACACAAACACACGTACACACACACTGAGTCAAGATAAAAGCACTATCCAGGACTCTAAGCCTTAAGCTAAGCATGCTTGATTAGGTGTGTAAGGAGCTGTTAGGAGATGTTTTGGGGGTTTGGCCTTTTTTCATTTGTAATATTCCAGGACATGAAACAGTGTTGACTGTCGCCGGAGAGTGTAGCCACTGGAGATGTCACTGACATTTTATTACAGGATTTTAAGAACTTGTTTTTTTATCGTACATTGCTGAAATAAACTGCACATTTTTCACAGAAGACAGGTGGGATATAGCAAATACCACATGTGCCTCTTTTGTGAGGGTTTTTTATCATCATTCACTCTTCGACTTGAAGGAAGCTGCAAGCAACATATGCCATTCATTTTTGGCCAACCTTTTACAAATGTGCTAAAGGACCTGTCTCATAAATATATATGACATTCAGGTAACAGATATCTCTGTCTCCACTTTCTTTATTAATTCTGTGTGTTTAAAATTGATTGCCTCACAGGTGATTTCGCAGCTGCGTGTCCTGAGCCGCTCAGTGGCAACCGGCTCAAAGTTTGACAGGGAGCTCTGGTCGAACGGGCTTTCACCCGTCCTCCACTTGTGGAAGAAACTCAATCAGGTCAGTTCATCTTTCCCTCTCTTCCTTTTCCTCCTTTTCCAAACTGAAAACTCATGCTAGTCTTCAACAAGAATCAGACCTATTTCTGTGATGTTGCCAAACTGCAAAGCTAGCCCCATAAATTTCATCTGTTCACATCTTGATCAGTTTGATTCAAAAGTTTTAAAGGTCTTTCCGTGTTTGAATCTTTCCCTCATGCATTGAAATTGCATACCATGTTGTCATCAAACTAATAGTCCTGCTCAGTATTTGCTATTTGGTGAGATTAGTTTAAAAAAAAAAAACACTAGAGCTGCAATGATGAATCAATGCCTTTGTAAAGGTAAACTTAACAACTGTTGGGTTGTGGGAAAAAAACAAGACATCTGAACAAGTCATCCTGGGCTTTATTAAACTCTAATCAACATATTTCGCCATTTTATGACATTTTATAAACAAAACAACTACTGTTATTAGTTAACTGAGTAAATAATCAACAATGAAAATAATGATATATAGTTATAGTTATGATAAGTTACAGCCCTAAACAAAAACACTAACACTTTCTAGTCAAGCTTTGACAGTTCCATGCTAATCTTTTTGTATGTGAAAATCATGTTTTTACATTTTCACACAGTAGCAACAAGTCTAAATTAAAAGCTGTGAAAGTTCATTGGAAATTAGCAGGGTCTACCTGAGCTCTGTGTGCGATAGCCAGAGGCTCGTCTGGTCGGGCAGCCCTCCTGAGTGTGGTTGCTTGGAGACTGGCACCTTTTCAAATCAAAAGGACATCTACCTCCACATTAAATAATTTAGCCACCATATTCCCTCTCTGGCGCTCTGCCTCTCTTTTATTCACTCTCCGGCTGTAAATCACACATGATCTCCCGCTCCTTTTCTCTCATTTTAATGTGTGGCTCTCTTTCCATCTCCCTCTCAGTCTGTAGCAGGCACAGTTGTTTTCTACTTACTGAGAAGAGACTGATTGACTGTGTTAATTGTTGCCATTGTATCACTAGCAAGCTTCCCATAGATCACAATTTACCCCCGACTGCTTTCAATTAGCTGGCCCTTTGTCGTCAGCTAACCCTCCGAGTTTGACCATCAGTGGATGTGTGTAGCTGGAATGCACATCCTTTTGCATGCCCATTATTTCTGTGTGTGTGTGTGTGTGTGTGTGTGCCCTTGTGTGAGTATATGTGTGTTTCTATGGATGCACTTTCCTGTCAGTGCCTGTAAACTGTGTGTGCATGACTTTGTGTATATGTGGAGATATGAATGTATTCATTTTGACAAATCTTTATGTAGTCTCCTCAGAGGGGAGAGAAGCACCAGACAGCGGATACTGTTTATTTGGCTGTTAACTCACATTTTTGAATGGAGACAATAGCAGAGCTGTAGTCAAGCTGAATTTTCTGCTCATTGTCTCATTTATCTCCAGCTCTCCATTGTCTCCATTTCGCCATCTATCCCTCCCTTCCTCCGTTTTTTCTTCTGCCCCTTACTAAGTAGAAGAGAAGAAAACAAAATAGGATATCTGCAGAGCATAATACAAAACAATATCAATGTTTGTTCACAATTATTTTTTTTCTGTATTTGTGTTTGTACACCAATACCAACACAAACACTTGGTGTACTTACGATAATTCTCCGTATTAACTAATGTAAACAAATTGTCCCTCTGGTTTCCACCACAGGGAAGCAATTCACTTTTTGGTTACATCTTGTTATTGTGGAAGAAGAAGAACCAAGTACAGAAGAATTTAGTTTATGTATGTTGAGCTGAGGAAAAACCCACAGGGACCACTGGGTAGATGCACTGTAGTAATGGAAGAAATAATTTGAAAGAACAAAGATGCATGCTGATGCACTGCAGCAGTTACAAAATGCATTATACATTATACTCGAAATAATGTCCGAGCTGCTGCTGTGTAGCAATCAGTTTGAGGAGAGTGATTAGTTGGTGTGGTGCCAGTAGTGCTTCATTGATAAGAGGGGCATAAAGCAACTGTACGATAGCATACAGCCTTGAAGCACTAAACATAGAAATATCTATAGCTCTGAGGTCATTAGTATAAGGATCAGCTGATTATATTTGCTGCACTTTCTCTGCTCTTTCTCTTTTTTAAATGACTCTACCCTTCTTATCTGTCTGTCCTCTCAGTATGTTAATATACTGCATCTGTCTGTCTGCTTGTCTTTCTATCAGGGCTCTACTCTGATTCACCAGAAGGTGGCCCCACCTACAGAAGGTCAGGGCTCCCCAGTCCTGTCATTCATCGCCCTGGAGCAGTTCAATGCCATTCGCATGGTCCAGGTGTGTCACCTTACCAAAGCTCTTACTTACTTACTGTTACATTATTTCAGAAACGATTGCTTCTTGTGCTTCACATTATCATCGGCTTGATGTATTCAAACTACTGTACAAGTGCATTACTGCTATTACAAGACACATTCATTCATTTTTTTTAAGAAAGCAAGGTAACTCTCTCTAACTACATCTTTGGTTACTGAGCACACCACTGAGCCCAGTCAGCCAATCACAGGGCCTGTCATAATGAACCAGCTCACAGAAATCAGATGGCAAAATGTCAAAGTATGTGCACTAAAACTGTACGTGTCGTCACAGAGTATCCACCAATCACTGGCTGCACTGAGCAAGGTCATCAGAGGGACCCAACTGTTAACTCCTGAAGTCCAGAAACTGGCCACTGCGTTGCTTAACCAAGAGGTAAGACATGCAGAAAGAAAGAAAGTAAGAACGAACGAACGAACGAAAGAAGGAGAGAGTGAGAAAGAAAGAAAGACACCACATTGTTTTAGAGGTGAAGATGTGGTGAAGCTGAGGCCACAGCAGCTGGCACACATATAGTATGCTAGTAAACTTGTAGAGTCTCGCAAGCACAGCATGTATCCTTGTGTGTGTCCTCGGGCTGAGATGAAGACAAAGAGGATGTGATGAGGTAGAGCAGGAGAGATGCACAATCAACCTTTTACTCCATCTATGTTTGTAATCTCCTGAGAGAAGCCTGGGGCTTAATTCCCTTTCCCTTCCTTAATTCCCCTTTTCACTGCTTCCCTCCCTCTCTTATTGTATTAATCAGCAGGTCTTTAGTTTCTCCCAACCAACTTTGTCCAGTTTTCTCCTCTAATGTTTTTCTCTCTCTTCCCTGGCCTCTCTCACATATTTCTTCACAATCCTCTTACTTCTTAACAATCAGTTCTACTACCAATATAAGATGTATTAGCTACCACGTAGGGCTCTGTGATAAACTTGGAATCAATATCACAATATTCATAGGAAGATCTTTACAATAACAGTGTAAAACATGATATGGGAAGTGTTTGCAAAATCAAAAACTAGATATTAAAAAAACAAACTGAAAAATATAAACAACAAAACCCCAAAGATTTTTCCAGTCCACTGTTTACGGCTACATCAGAACTGAATGTTGCAATCAAGGACACTCACATTACCTCACCAATGTACAGTAATAACTCAGTATATAAAACAGATGAGCTTGAATTTCTTGTTTATCAAATCTATAACTGTTTTGTATCCATTAAACTGGATGGCCCAAAGTACAGAGCCATTTCTACAACCCATTTTAAGGCCATCTCTATTTTTAGTTGTGCATAATCAAAATGCATTATTTCAATGAGTTGTTTGATAGCCAGAAAATGTGCATTTTGTTTATTTTGTTTTATAAATTAAGGTGGTAACATGTGTAAAAGTGTGTCAGTGTCAGACTTCTTTTTATCAGTTTGTAGCAAAATTAACTTGAAAACCTCCCATTGTCTGCACTTGTTTGTAACGTGTAGAATACTTATGTAGGTAGTGACAGTCAGTCCATATCTCCACCCGTAACAAAATAAATGCTAGATAGAAGAAAATAGAGTTTGTTCGCTTAAGCTGAAGCCCAACATTTTAATGTATACTTCACAGTATGTCATTGAATCCTTAAAGTCCTGTTTGTACTTGTACTACTTTACCTAATGAATTATTCAAAAAAGGAATTCTGTAAAACATTTCCACATGAGGAAACAGGTGGTTGTTGCAAGTACTTGAAAACACATCACAACAAAGAATGTGACTATAAGATACAACTCTGCAGAGTGCAGTCTCCAACCACGAGCCATTATCTGTTTAGACTTCCATAACTGATTGAACCAGTCTCATCCCACGAAGGAGAACAGAAGGAGCTGCCGGTGTGCTTTATTTATTTGGAAAATGGATCATACGAGGGGTGTAATGTTGTAAAAGTATGGCAGGCAGCTCTGGATGTATCAGCTCCATTGCCCCTCTCCTCAGCTGTGCAGTAAAAAATAATTAGATACTTGGAAACTACCCAAGTATCTGAAGAGAGTGGTAAGCAGCCCTGCAAGACAGAAAATAAATATCACCACTGCCTTAACTCAGCGAAAAGATCATTAATACCAAGACATGAGGGGTGATGCAGCGCTGGCATTTTGATGAAAGGTTAAACAATCTCTAGTATTAGTCAGTTTTTCAGTGCCAGTTGTAGTAATTACACACAAACACATAGCAGGGGAGTGTCTGAATGGTTGACCTGCAGCTTATAGATGTACAAGGTCCAATTTAATTCCATTAGCACTTCTAAGATTAAAAAACAGCAAATTCCTGGTTCACAATCTCCCGCTGTGTGCGTTTGTGTGAGGCAGCTCTCTGATCTCTGTTTTAACAGTTGAAGCAACACAGACTGACTAACCTGTGTTAGAGTTTACAGCTGTTTCCTGAGGGAAGCTTTCTTCTGCATCCAGCACACAAACATCGTAATTGTCGGGGGCCTTCCAAAATGAACCATTTGAGCATTTCAGAACTACACATTTATAATTAGCAACCTCTATGGTCAAGGTGTGGTTAAGGTTAGGCAACTCAAAGTACTTAGTTGGCATCTGGAAAGAGTCTCGTCATTGTTGAAGTAAACCAACTTTGGTTGTACTTTTGTACATTCATCCACCCCTTCATCACCCATCGCCCTTTTCGCTGCATCATAAGACATCACACCGCTTCCTGCTTTTGGGTGTCTTTTTCTTTTTCTTTTTTTAAATGAACAGTGCCCTCCACAGAAAAAAAACCAGCAACATTTGTTGTTTTTATGTTGAGGTAAATGTGCTTCTGCTACAGTTTCAGTGAGACAGAACACACAGCCGGATTATGGGAAAGGTGAGTCAAAGGACCTTTACAGTGCCGTTACATAATTAACAAAATATTTAATCTGTATTGTAAAACAAGCACTTTACAGATTCTGCATATCTGTTATCTCTAATGCTTCATTCACATGGATTCAGGCAGGCAGTAGACCACAAATAGTTTTAGTGCACGAGTGCAGTTAAACTAAGTAAGGCCTGCAGAGAATACTGGAGATGGTAATAAAGTTACAATATTTTATCTTTTTGCCCTCTTCCGCTGCAGAATGTACAACTGGATGCTATGTAGTTCCTTCACATAAGGACAACTCATGGTTGATGTGGCCAATGAGAAGCTATTTCTAGAACAATGACATAAAATAATAGACATGAAATGATAATGCTCATCCAAGGTCAGCTGGGATCAACTCCCTCAACCCTTCAAAGGATATGGTTAACCCTAACTCTTTTGTCTGAATCCATGTGAATTCAGTCTTACTAACATCAGGAGTTGTAGAGGACCTCTGACAATACATAAAAAACTGGATAGATTATGTTTTAACTGGTCACACTAGCAGTTCAGCCTCGGAGAATGCGTGGCATTTAGTGACTGATCCACAGTGTTTAAATGTGTGTTTGGAATGGTTTCAAGATGACCCAACAGGGTCCTGTATTGTCAGGTTTATCTGTCTTTGTTGCCAATTTAGTAGCTTTGACATCCTTTAGTGATAGTAGAGAGAACAGGAAACATGACAGCTTTATCAACTTTATAAAAATAGCTCTGGGCCAATTTTTTGTGCAGGACATTTAGCTACTTTCCCTTAAAGAATGTGTTCAGCACAGCTCAGAGAATCTGCAGTCCTCCTGCGTGTTGTGGCTCTCTGGGTTGACAGCTGCGACCACACAGCAGCCTGACTGAAGCCAGTAGCTTGCTGATTGCACAATGTCCACAGCGATAATAACATGGTATGCTTTGCCTTCTTGCTGACACTAGTTGTTTGGTATGCATTTTTTCATTACGGCTCTAAATAACTTCTCTTCCTCTCTGCACCTTTTATCTCTGTCTCAGTGCCCTCTAACATGGCAGAACAAATGGGAGGGACCAGAGGAGCCAATGCAGTACCTCCGAGCTGTAGTGACACAAGCTCTCGCTATACAGGTAACACATGCATGTGTTTATATAAAGAGACCTTGACTCTGTTTCTCTGCTAGTTCATCTGTCTCTAGTACTTACAAGAAATATGCATATGGAGCAAGGCAAACACACGTACAACCATCTTTAGCTGTGAGAGTACATTGTAATCCTTCGGGGGCGGAAATTTGCACCAGTCTGCTCCTTTGTCTTTAACAAAAAAATCAATGACAGACCCTCTGTGGGAGAACTGGTAGTAAAGGCATTCACTGACAACGTCACTGGTTATTAGAAAGCACCAGATGCCCCTGGGAGACCTCTGCGCTACTACTCTGAGCTTGAGATTTAACAGGCCTAAGAGTTTTCTAATCAGCATTAGCATAATGATGGAGGGATCCATTTAAATCCATGGAGCATTTATATCCTACCGGGAGCCTCGTCCTTCAGTTGTGATGAATATTTTGAGAGGACACTTTTGGATTTCTTTGGTTGAAATGATTTTTCAAAAAACTAAGACCTCAGATTATCCCACAATGGCCCAAGAACTTTTTTGCATGGTTTTGCAAACACGACGAGAAACCTTTAACTGCACCCGGGTCCAACAACCAGACTTAGCTTATGCCTGAAATTGTTTATGACTGGAGGCAACCTGTTGACTAAAACTATGAGAGAAAGTCTAATGTTTTTTTCAAAAATCCTTTATTAGAGAAAAGCAGATTATTATATTCAAACATGAGGTTTTGGGAAGTATTTGCCCTCAGTTGGTGCAAGGAAAGAAAGTACGCCTACTTCAATAAGCTTTGGCAGACTAGAATACACGCATGTACACACACACACGCACACACACACAAACACACACACACACACTTATTTCCATGTGAATTTGATGTGTTTGATTATTCATGTGGGCGAGCCTCACTGCCTGTCTATCTGTCTGTCTGCTGGTCTGCCTGCCTACCCATCTGTGTGTGTGTGTGTGTGTGTGTGTGTTTCTCCCTGTCAGCCTGCCTCTTCCTGCTCTCCATCTGTCTTCATGTGTGTGTATCTGGAGGCTGCACTGTCCTTAACTGTCTATTTCTGCCCATCAGTACTGAGTGATATCTCTGTTAGCAGCGTGTCTGTGTCCTGTTAGCTAATCAGTCTAATAAAGGCGGAGACGCTCAGAGATGCTGCTGTGTGGAGCCGCTGAAGAATAAAGAGCGAATGGCACAGCAGTGCACCCCAGACGCGCAGGACGACCTTGAAAACAACCAAATACTTACACACACGCGCACACGCACACACACACACACACACACACATAAATGCTATGCAGACCAGCACACACTGGCTTGCTGTATCATTAATACCCACAATGTTTGCTGCACGTCTTCCTCTGTGTGTCTGCATCTGCCTGCAAGTACGTGCCTGTGTGAATGTGGGTATGGTCTTGCATTTGTGCATATTTTTTCTTGGCATTATGCTCATCTCAATTTATCTCCAAAGCCAGTGCAGTCTGACGCTGTGCTAAAAAGGAATCCATTTATAATAGAGATGGGATCAGATGTTTGCACATTTTGCCTCGTGTTTGTCAGCAATTTTTCCTCAGCTGACCTCCAGTATCCACTAGTTTCTATGGTGATTTGGAAAAAACTGCCTACCTGTTAAAAAAAAAAGAAAAAAAGAAAAAGGAATGCAAAATAAAAGGGGGCCCAGAATCGATCAAGGCTTCAGTCTTAGGTCAACTCTCAAGGCTTAAATCTGGCCACTGCAGCCATATTTTATGATAAACAGGACAGGGATCAACAGATCAGTTGTTGGAAAGGAAAAACATACAAACTGAGGACTAAGATTGTGTTGTGAGATTTCATATCAGGCAAAGTTCTGAGTTATGCCTTTGACCAAAACAAAAAGAATAGTTTGCATGCTGAGAAATAAAGAAGCTGCTTATCTGATCAAAGCAGATGTTGCTGATGTTGCAGGCTGGATCGACAACATTTGATAGGCCCGAGAGAGGTCTGTCTCCAGTCATATAGATCCAAACTGTGTGGTTGTCATACACACCCCATTTGTCTGATATTAAAATAGGATCTGTATCTTGCTATGTTGTCTGTGTAACAAACAAATCTTATCGTGCCTTTGTGTTTACACCTAGCATTTTTAATGTGCTCTCGTTATCCCTTTTGAGATCAGTTCTCCTAATTTTAGGTCACGGCAAGTTCTGTGAGTTGTTGAGTCAACTTTACAAAGTTTGTAAAAACTCAGTGCTCTAATGGCACAGAATAGATCACACACTAAAACCCCAACATATCTACATAGTACAACAAAAAATGAAAGGACACACTTCAGAGAGGTTAGCCAGTGTTTTTTTTCTCCCATATTTTTGACAGGGCTGATAATATTGTGACCAAACAGGGCAGGTCCGAGCAACAGGAGCCTTTCTCACCTAAAATCGAGGGACAAGCCAAAATGTAGTTATAAAAATCAGTTGTTAACATGCTCTCTAAAGTGTGTCCTTTCATTTTCTGGAGGCGTTTCTTCATCAGAAGTCACGCGACGTAGATAAGTTGGGTTTTGGTGTCTTTCTCAATGCATCTCCCGTAGACTTCAATACAGCTGTCACCACAGTCTGGCCCCAAAGCAAGGTTCCTAGGGGCAGATAATGTGCCTGGATACCGATCGCATTTTCATAGAAACTGCAGTACATACACACACCGCTGTCTCTGCATGCATGTGCCACTTTATGTCTAAGTATACAGTATATACACACTCAAATGGGAACCTGTATGTTTATGCCTCTGTGCGTTTGTGTGTGTGTGTGCACTCTCACTATATTCCCATCAGCAGGTAATTGGGGTCCCCGTGTTATCAGCTTGTTGATGCGGTGATAAAAGGACAAAGGGACATTAAATACTCTATTGGCCCCACATTTTTATTGACTCCCTGTTTTGCCCTCTCCTTCTGTAACCCTTTTTATCTCTCATTAACAAACACACACTGACTCGGGATAGAAATTATGATCATTCCACTCACAGATCGATGTACTCTACGAAGACTGAAAAGAGCCAAATACAATAGAAGCACTCGCTGTTTGTAATCTTTGCAACTAAAACCATTCATGCCAAGAGAGCGAGTATTCAGAGCAAATATTTCTGCTCTCTTTTTTCGTGTCAAATTTCACCGCTCGAGCTGAAGAAAATTATATTCTCATTATCTTCCATTGATCCACTAAATGTTTTGCCTGACTCTGGTGTGAAACTGACTTTATGCCTGAATTACGTGCAGCCTTGGAGTGTTTATTCGTTATTTACTAGGTTTTTGGTTCATTAATCTGCGTGTGCGTGTCTCTCTCTGTACTCTTGTCTTTACGTGTGTGTGTGTGTGTGTGTGTGTGTGTGTGTATGTGTATCCAGAGTTGGGTGGAGCGTGCAGGCAGACAAGCTCTCCTATCGGACACCCTCGATCTGGCTGAGCTTTTCCACCCTGACACCTTCCTCAATGCACTGAGACAGGAAACTGCCAGGTAACACTTGACCCTTTTCGGGGTTTTTGTGAGATGGAATGAAAACATGTCCCAAGGTCAATAACACCGTTTTTTTCTGTGGTTTTAGGTCCATGGGTTGTTCTATGGATAGTTTGGTGTTCGTCTCGTCATGGAGGAGTCCCATCACGCAGGCGAAGCTGCAAGTCAAGGTAGAATAACAACAAGCGCACATTAACTTCAGGATCATGCATGCAGACACACACACACACACACACACACACTGCTCCCATCCAGCTGCAGAATACCGGCGCTATGAGCGAGGCAGACTCTGGCTGAGTGATAATTGGAAAATAATGGAGTAAGAAACTGCAGGAATAGAATACAGATGCAGATATGAACAGAGGAAAGAAAGTTGGAAAAGAGTTTGCTGCATATCCATTACAGACGAGTCTGCTGCCATTGAGTCACCTCTGGTCATCTGTGATGCATTTGATGGGCACAAATTCATACAGTTAATGGACGGCACAATACCACTCTGTCTTCTCTCTTTCCCTTTCATTCTCTGATTTCAGGGGTGATACAATTGCATTGTCTGCAATTCAAAAACTTTTAGGCATTTGTTTCTTTTTCCACCATGCCAGTAAAAATTGGCCCGGCATGACTTGCACTTAGTTATAATATACAAAGAGAGACGAGAAGGGTGTGGGTGCTTAAAAAGGGAGGCTGCAGCTGCAGGGAGGGAAGGGAACATTCAGACATCTGAGAGAGGAAGAGAAAGGGGATAATTGTTGTGAAGCAATGAGCTCCCTCACACACACTTACAGGCACACACTGTAGCTTTTTCTGGATCGCTCGCTCTCTCGCTGTCTCTCGCCCTGATTATGGTGATTTAGTAGTTGTCTGTGTATGTTCGACCTGACGCCAGAGTTCCCCTTATTGTCTGTACGTGAGAGAGTATTTACATGAGTGACTCAGGGATTTTCCACAGCAGGCCAGTGTGCGTAACATGCTTAGTTTTTCTGGTGACAGCGACTTCTTTCTTCATCGTCGTCGTCTTTTGCTCCCTGTCTCATTTCTCTCGTTTCATCCCTTTATATCTCACCACACCTCATCCTCTCCTTCTGTTTAATCTACTGTTTATAATCTCTCCTCTGTGTATCTTTCTCCTTCTCCTCAGTTTACAACCGCTGTTAATGTTTTAGTCGACCTCGCTCTTTTGGTCTCCCTTTGCTTCTCATCGTCTCCTTCACTCTTCCCTCAGGTCGGAGGTCTCCAGCTGGAGGGTTGTAGCTTTGACGGTGTTCACCTTTGTGAGAATCAACATGACTCTCCCAGTGTGTCAGCTGTCCCACCCTGTTACATGGCCTGGGTTCCACAGGTACGTATTTGTGTTTGAAACAGCGACATATTCCGTTTCACAGAGGAAATTTGTGTGCCTGAAACATGAACAGACAGACTTCGGGGCCAACAAAACACATTTGTGGCTCTGTTAATATACATTCTCTGATATAATCATGAAACTAACAGTGATTTACGTTTTTTTTTTTTTTTTTTAATCTAAAATGAAACAATACAAAACAAACCCTGCATTCGCATTCAGAAAAATACGCACTATCACGGCTTTCTGCCTCGCTGCAGTGAAGGTTCTGCAAGACGAACAAGGAGTCCCACACACACACAACGTCACTGATGTTGATCAATAATGAAATGTAGGTCAAGCCGAAAAAAAAGAATAACTCAGCAACAGCTTTTATGGCACTGTAATGTGTCGGTACGTGTGTCTTTTAAAAGACGTGTTTATGTTGAAATGAGTGTACCTATGCAGGAAGTTGTGTTTGTATTTGTGTCATCAATTTTGACAGCTTAAAAAACTTGCGGTGGCAGAATGTCAACACTTACATTCATTGATTTATGCTTCTATCATAGAACTCTGCTGCTGACTCCACTGCGTCGGAGGAGAGTATCTGGCTGCCGCTGTATACCAACTCAGAGAGGGTGAAGGTGGTCACGCACATCTGCCTGCCGTGCGGAGCGAACCCCAACCAGTGGATACAGACCGGAGCCGCCCTGTTTCTCAAACAGCAGTGAGCGGATGCTGCCTTAATGAGGGAGAAGCCCGTAGCAAGAGTGATGACAAGAACTTGTGTTGAGCACTGTAAGCCTTAGGTGGTGATTGTATTCTCATGAAAGGTGGATTTGAGCGGGCCGACGAAAACAGGATAAATTATTAACGCTCAGAAAATGAGCAGGCTTTTATATGGACACGACCGTTTTCTTGTTAAGCACCTCAGCTGAGAGCCAAAAAAACTAAAAAATCATCACACCATGATTTGCATAATGCGGAACAAGTGAAAGCACTAGAGGAGAAGAAAACAGTTTATGCCGTCTGTTCTGTGAATTAACAACAACACTAATATTTGAACGAGAAGACTTTTCTTTTTATGGAATGGAAAGAAAAATAGAGCAGCAGTAAAATCTTTAATGAGAAGCTTTGATACGACTGGCTCTTCTGCTGTTGTTATCATAAAACACTACTCCACTCATCTCATATATTTTAAAACAAATAGCGTTTAACTACTTCTGTAATTCTGCTTAGTTTCAAAGAGCAACATTATCCCGATTGTAAATTGCATTTTACTGAACGTGGTTTTCCTTGAGTGTTTGTCTCACGGTTATTTTTGTTTTGTTTGAGTGTATTTATTGAAAATAAAGGTTATATAAACATCATTATTGTTGTAAAGTTCAGCAGTTGTAGTCACTTAATGTTCCAGCATGGTGGTTGGTGAAAAAACTCAAAGTTTCTGCCGATTTGATTTCAGTTCAGCTTGAATTACTGGTGTAGGTTTTGAAAAATTTATTGACAAAGCACCAATGCAGACGTGTGTGTGTGTGTGTGTGTGTGTGTGCGTGCGTGTGTGCGTGTGTGTGCGTGTGTGTGTGTAGGTGTGTTTTGGAGCTGGACTCACCCTCCATCACACACTATCAGCAGTCACAACTGTTCAACAGTAAACAACACAGATCACAGTTCAGTATGCCTCGCACTCAAATCTGCTGAAACAGGCATGAAACGCTTCAGTGTCTGTTCCCAAAGCAAATGCTCTCTCTCTCTCTCTCTCTCTCTCTCTCTCTCTCTCTCACTCTCTCTCTCTCTCTCTCTCACTCTCTCTCTCTCTCTCTCACTCTCTCTCTCTCTCACACACACGAACACACACACTCACACACTCACTCACACACACAGGCGCACTGACGATTACTCAGTCCCTAACCTCTGTGTGATTGGTTGTGAGTTGAGGTTGAGCGGAGTCGGTGAAGCTGTGATGGATGGCCACAGAACTACAAAGAAGGGGAGGGGTGTGAGGTCTGTCAGGTGTGTACCTTTGTGTGTTTGTGTATGAATCCAACCAAGAGCCTCAAATTTGATTGATGGCTTAATTAAGACTTCTATCCCTCCCGTATCCCCTGTTCTCCGTGTTTATGCGTTTGTTTGCGACCGTGACTATGAGTGTGCACCCCCCCTGTGAGTGTGTGTGTGTGTGTGCGTGTGCGTTTTGCGGAGACAGAGAGAAAAAAGGGTTGGAACGAGGGAGGAGCGGGTATTGTGTGTGCACTGCAGTGTGACAAAATGGGAGTGAAATGGAACAGCGGGTTTAAAAAAGAGAGGGGATTGGATTTCGGCGAAACACGGCCCTCTGGGTCAGAGAGGGGAAGAGAGACAGAGGGATGGAGGCACGGAGAGAGAGAGAGTGTGTGTGTGGGGGGGGGGAGAGCGAGAAAAAAGGCTATAAAACTCAAAAATTGTGGAGAAACAGGAAAATGAGCGAGGCACGGGGGACAGAGGTTGGGAGGGTCAAAGGGAAAGAGATGGATGGAGAGGGTTGGGACGAGTATTGAGTGAGTTACGGAGAAACGAGCAGGAGGGCAGAGTGTGAAAGAGTGGGAGCAGATAGATAATATTCATTCAAATGATACTACAGAGCTGCTTTCCTACCAGGGTGTCAGTTTTGTTCTTCACCTTTTTCTACAGTCTGAAAGGGAACCTATTATGCTCATATCCAGCTCTGTATTTTTAGTCTGGGACTCCACTGAAGTAGCTCTGCGTGATTCACAATTTTTAAAAAAAGAAAAGAAAAGGATCCCTATTTATCTCACACTGGCTCTTTATGCAACCCTCAGTTCATCCTCTGTCTCAAGCAAGCCGTGTAAGCTCCATAAAGAATTCCGTAATTTTTTAAACCTGGGCCCTATGTATTCAAAAGTTTTGGAATCGTTCCCGTAGACCTCCTGCGCCGGCAGCAGCGACACAGCTGCAATGTGTAATCCCCTGGGGTAACTCTGACCGACGGTTTCGTCCACTAAAAGTGCTCGTTTTAGCCACTCACAAGGTCGAGGTAGCTGTTCCAGGCGTCTGGCAACATTACGGAAACAATTCCTACAGAGATAGACGTTTTCGTTTAAGGGAATATCCTTAGTAAACCAGAAACACAAGGAGGAGGAGAAGTGTCGCTCTTAAATCTTGTGAGAAGAGATTGTTGCAGGAGATGGAAACTTCTTTTTCAGAGTTGGAGAGTGAAATTTATTTCCAAAGCCGTGGGTGCATATTTCAGCTAGATGAGGACATGACAACTGTAACAACTAAACTTCAGAGATATTAGAGCAAATCTTCTGAAGTGAGTCTTGGAGTTGCCCCAATGAGGATTACATTGCAGGGTTATTACATCAAGTATGAATCATTTACACACCAAAATGTGTTAATATACTGTATACTGGTTTAAAAAATACCAGGATTCCCCTTTAAGGCCAACAATCTGTAGAACCCGCTCTCTTCTGATTGGACAGACCTCCTGGACAGCCAGCTTTAGTTATTGTTTAGCTAGTTAGCTCAATTAGCCATGCAACTACTTAGCTCAGTTGGCAGCCATAGCTAGTGGTCTCTGGCTCGCTGACTCTGGTCACACTGGGAGAGTTGTTTACATCTCTAGCATGGGAGCTTTATACCCGTGGCGGGGCACCCAGTGGGTAGAGACAGCGAGTAGGACCGCTAAATGTACAGCTATCTGTACAGCTAACTGTACAGCTAACTGAGCTAACTTGCCAGTGGCAGCAAATTTAAGAGTTAGCAGCAGTAGTATCCAGATCAGAGCCCTGTTTGGAGCCACTGTAAAGTATCTTGGTATGAGTAGACCAGTAGTGAAGCCATATTGATTCCCCCTCAGTGGCACATTAGCCAGAAATGTTTTTGCTCTGTGTAAAAATACCTGGATCTTCTGCAAAACTTAAGGATTGCAATGTCCACAGAGTGTGCACACTAGATGCTCCTGCTGGCTGAGCGGCGAACTATGTGAGTCTTTTGGGGCCCCGGTGCATCACATGACATTATAATGACACAGTTTGGCCAATAGGTCGAATTGTCCTGGGGGCTTTGAATAGAACAACTGACTGTGTGAATGGCCGTGTGGCTGTGCAGAAAATAAGGAAAGCACTTGGACCCCTTCGCATTGAAATTCAATGCACATGTCTGTATGCATGCACTCGGCGCACTGGTTGCTGTACGATGTGTAAGTCAGAGCCGACTCGAAAGCCTTTTCCTGAGTTGTTTAAGCAACCTAACAAAAGGCTGGTTGACATTTCTCCATTGTAGAAATTAGATTCCAACAGAAAGCGTTATCGCCCGACTCTTCCGTAACTTCTGATGACAACTAATCCCGCAGGCAGAGGTGGGGGAATTACCATCAGCATCGCAGCAAACAGCGAATAGCAAATGTTTTGCCGTGGGCTTGTTTCCAAGGTAATGTGTTTACAGAGTTTTTCCTTTATCACAAATTGGCATGCCAGGTTTCAGAAACTATTGTGATAAAAAAAATTCTGGCTCGGTGGCATTCAGTGGCTGCTTTTAGTGCGCCGTTTGTTTGGGTTTTTGATCATGAGCCCACACATTGTGAGTCACTGCAGAACAATGATTTAAATGCAGCACATTACATTGCATTCCTACAACTGACAGGAACTCTGATTGTCCTTAACATAGTGTTACAATCCAAACAGCCGTATGTTCTATGTAGAAGTGGAGCCCCAGGCATGTATGTAATTTGAATGCCTGGGCTGACTCCTGAGAGTCACCAAGCTTGTGTTATGTCTTCTCTCAAATCCCCCGCTCGCCACTCTGTTTTAATTTGTGTGACCCTCCTTCAATTCTTCTACAACTTCCTGCATTCATTCTTCCATGACGCCCAACAGTCTCAGTGTTTGGGGCTTTCCCTCAACTAAGATACAATGCTTACATAAAGCTCGCCTATGTGAGACATAAACATTTTCAATATCTAACACGCATATTTGCAATGTTCAGTCCAAATAAATACTAAGAAACACGAGGATGTAAACAGAAAGGAACAAGACCGTTTCATTTGTTTTCCTGTCGTGTAGATATGCAATCTCTCCATCTCATAGCGGGAGTCAGATTTGTTCATTTAGTCTGTCCGTTACACGGCTCGTCTAAAGCATCCAACCCTGGTTCTTTCTACCCAGCATGCTGACTGGGCCCACATCTGGTGCGTTCCCCTTATAAGACAAGAGTGGTAAAATGTTGTTGGTTCCTGCGCAGGGCTTATATTCTCATTTGGGTGTCTGGATTTAAAATGTTTATCACTGCTGCATCAGGTGTACGTACTCCAAAAACATACATGAGGTGATTCCAAGTTAGAACATTTTATTCTTTAATTTTTCACTGAACACCAAATGTATTGTGCCAGGATTTAGGAGAAGGTTTTGTGACTGTTTTAAGACTCCAGTCCTGGTCTATGGGGCACCCGCTGAAGACACCTCCGATCTCTCCCACCGCTTCCATCAGCTTCACCGTGGACGCTGTGTGAATCCCACATCTGCTCTGTGCCGTTTCCCTTAATAAACACCCCGGACTACAAAAGTTGTCACAGTATGTCCCATCTCAGCAGAGGGGTTTTTCAGGGGATGGGAAGTGAGAGGAAAAGCTAACGCTGTCCACAGGATGCTCAGGAGGAGGAGGATGGAAAAGTGCTGAAAATACACTGCAGCGGAGCGGAGTGGAGTGGAGGAAGCGTGGAGAGACATGTGGGGTGCATTACTTGCAGAATGGCAGAATGTTGTGGAGGACAAAACACTGGGCAGACGGGGCATTGAGAGAGCATCTTACTGCTGTGTGGGGTTAGTTGTTCCTGTGTTAGGAGGGGAGGATTGCTGCCTCATGTAGAAAGTCAGGGCCGGGACTGTAGAAGAGTGCAGTAGCCGCCACTGCTCCTTGTATGTACTTCCTGCTGCCGTGTGTGACACTGATGCCCGGCTGAACTCCGTCCATGCCGTCCAGTGAAGCCGTTCCCTAGGGAGTTGGATGGCATCTCAAGCTCAGACCCCGGGGGAGGGTCTCGCCAAGCGGGCGAGTTAAGTATGGTTTAAATATTGTTGTTATATGTATCTCTGTATGTGTGTGTATATAGGCCTATTGTGTAGTTTGCATATTGCGGGAGTGAGTAGGTTACAGGTGAGGGAGGGGTAACTGTAAGATGGTTTCACTGTAAACGGTATTGCAGTGCCTCCTGTGTTGAGGGTGGTAGCGTGCCATGATTTAAAATGGTGTGTCTTAAGCTAGAGTCCAGCCCTGTGTGTATTGGTTCTTCACTTAAATGAAGCGTGTATTGGCTGTCCTGTTATGACTGGTGCCTCTAGTTGGCTGTAGCCCTCCTCACCTCCATGAATTAGCTTTTTATATATAACTTGTGATGATTCAATAAAGATTGCCTTTTAGTGCTGTACCGTTGTGTGATTATTTAAAGGCTCTGACACTGGCAGTATTTTCCTGCTAAAGGACAAAACCCACATATATTACACCTATATTACCCACAATGCAATGTGGCTTCCACTGGAGCCAAAGAGGACATTGTTTTATGGTCTTTCACATACACAGTAACACTCCCCAAGACCTGTAAACACACTTTTTAATGGAGCTACCCTTTCAATGCTCACTGATTGACTGCACCGCCTGGTGTAAGAGCCAAGTGAAACAAATCAAGCACACCCGTGACTTTGCGTGACCAGCAGGCGCATGTCGGGTCAGGCTAAAAGAGGTAACAGTTACAGTAACAGAGTTACAGTAACGCGTTACAAAGTATCCTGTATAAGTAATTCCACTTTTTTTAGCGGTAACGAGCGTGTAATGAAATATTTTTTTAATCAGGTAACGCAATTACAATTACTGAAATTTAAATGAGTTTGTTATTCACGTTACTGTTACTTTTGTGAATAATTAACACTTTCAGACAAGAAGAGAGTGTTACACCATCCTGCTCGGCTCCTGGACCCTGGTCGGGAAGCACAGGGGAGATGATTTCCTCCAGGGCCAAGTTTATGTTTACCTTTGGGGTGAACCACCTTCATGTGTTATGTTGGTTGAGAAATAAAACCAGGTAGATTTGCTGTATCTTGAGGAGGGGTTGCCTTTATTCCACAGCCAAACTGCAGCCTATACTGTGCATAAATTGCTTGGTCGACTACTGTTACCTCCTTCGCTTTCCTTCCTCACACCTCACACACCACCCCATTCCTGAAAGGGGCTACGCCACTCTTACACCAACAGATAGGCCTACTTTAGTTGCTTCTGATCTGACGTCGCAGGACCTTATGGTGGTGCAATGATACACCGATCAAATCAATCAATCAGCATTAAACCACAGCATGGCAGACAGCGCTGATAGAATGAGCTCTCTCTACTGGAAGTATGGACATTGCTTTTCGCTCGATGAAATTGGAGACAAAAATGTAGTGGTGATTTGTCAATGTGAATTATGTGCAGGTGTAAAGAACCTATCCACATCAAAGAGTAGCAATTCAAATCTTATGAAGCACCTGTAACACACTTCGACAAAGCTAGTCCCTGCAGGTATTAAAGGGACTTTTGTACTACTGCTTGATTTGAAGGCCTGTTGCCCTGTTGATTACAATAAATAGGTCTGAAAATTATGCTAATTGTGTTTGACTGTTCAGTACTGTTCATATTTGCATTTAAAAAGCAGACATAAAAGTAACTTAAAAGTTACTTTCCCTAGTAACTAATTACTTTTGATATACAGTAAAGTTATTTAATTACTTTTAAAAGAAGTAACTAGTAACTGTAACTTATTACTAATTACTAATTTTCAGTAACTTGCCCAACACTGGTTTCGATATTCCCTGATCCCTGAGTCACAGAGATCAGAACCTTTTTAGTCTGATATATCTTCCTTCTCTATGACACAGAGCTCTGTTGGTGTAGAAGATGAAAACACATCAGCCACACAATTGAACTGGGTGACGGTGCTTCAGGTAAAAGAGACCTTTGCTGCGATTAAAATGTAGTTTATTTTGATTCAATCCCACATTGTCCTCCTTCGATATCCTCGCTTCAGCTACAAATCCGAGACTGAAAGTAGCCGAAAAAAAATGCACCATTTCCTCCTGTCAGAGTTTGCAATAATTTGTCCGTTATTAAAAATAAAACTATATATTTTTCGACCAGTGCTTAAAGGTTGACACATTCAGGAGGAACAAATGGGCTCGGGGCACAGAGCCAGAGACAGGCTGGCGAGCGACAAACAAACTGCTGTTTTTTTTTTTTTTGATTTAATGACAGCGAAGAAAGTATAAAGAATTGGCATCCTTAACCTATAAAACTGCTTATTAGGAGAAAAGCTTTCACAACACAAGGACACACACACACTCTTTAGAAGTAACGCATAATTGCTCAGCCTGCATATTTGCTGCAAATTAGTTTGTCCCTATAATAAGTTAACCCTTACATTGTCTACGTGTGTGTGGTTGATTCACGAAAAAGATGACATGCAGAGTGTTGCAGCCTGTTTTCTGACATCCTGCACTTTTTTTTCCCATTCTTTATATCCCGGCTGTAAACTTCCTCAATAATCACGAACATCAGTGTGATGTAAAATAATGTGTGATAGCATCTCTGCAGGGATGCGTTGCAGCGCCATCTAACATGAGATCTGTGATACCTCCATCCTGTAATGGACCTCTGCTTTAATGCAGCCCCATCATCCGCAAGGAGAAGGTAGATTTTAATAAGGCTCTGTAGCAGGCTGTCAGCAGCATTAAAACGTCCTGCACCTGCTAGTAACAATATATGATCCCCAATGAACATTAGAATAATTGCGCGGCATTTTCACCCACATCGAAAAAGATGAAAGGCCCAAATGAGCGAGCATATTTTTTTGTGTGAGAACACTGACCTCATGCTCTAAGAATAAATACAGCGTCATTACGGCAGAAGAAAGGCTTTGCAGTATTGTACATTTTGGCTATGACATCACGCACAGCTCTCAGCTCGGAGATGTAGCCAAAAGCTGGGTGAAACTCCCGGAGAGTGGACCATGAACTAGGATTTTTTTTTTGTCATGCAGCATTGGCAAATTGGTATGGGGTGTGGGCGACCCAGGGCCGTCCAGAGGATCATTAGTACCCATCTAACGAGCACTCCAGATATCAGTGAGCTGAGATGTCCATACAGAGCCCAAAGGAAATTATAAAACACAAGTTTCACATGGGAATTAACATGTTTAACAGGGTTTCACATGTAATCCCAGAGGTGTCACATGGGAATTCAGGGTCTATCAAGTGTATTTACATAGGTGTCACGTGTAACCCACTGGATTTTCACATGTAGTCCGAAAGATTTAAACTCTAATTTCTGTGTGTTTAACAGTGGTATTTACATGGGTTAAATGGGTTAGATGGGCTTCACATATTATACCATTAATATGTTCCGTATCCCCATTACCCATATGGAAAGCACGCGTTCCACTTGTGCAAAGTACATGTCCCAGTTATTCCACCTGTGATTTAACGCATTTTCACATGCAGAGAGTTGAAAATCATGTTGTACACTGAAAGACTGTAGGATTTAATACTAACGCTTGATTATTAACACACAACACGCAGTAAGTGAAACAAAGCCTTTGTTTTGTTGTGTGTCAGGTTATTTCATGCCTTACCTTTGTTTATAATTGTGAGTGGGAACATTGGAACACGCATATGTTCTCCTCAGTATATTGTACAATGGTGTCCAAGTGTGTGTGTGTGTGTGTGTGTGTGTGTGTAGTGTGTGTGTGTGTGTGTGTGTGTGTGTGTGTGTGTGTGTGTGTGTGTGTGTGTATGAGTGTGTGTATGTGTTCTTTCCCTGGAGAGATATCCTGCCTCCAGCAGAGTCAGAGGGGCTGACAGATGACCACAAGGTCACTCGTCTCTCTGATCTGTGATCCTCTCCGGAGACACCAACACTTCAGGGAAATTTCATGCTCTTTTTTTCTCTCTTCGCCTCTTCTCTCTCCTCTTCTCTCTCCCTCGACTCTCCTCTGTTGTTTTCTTCTACTGGTCTCTAACTCTTGTCTCCTCTCTGCGCTCGTATTTGTTCTCTCACACCGTCCTCCCCTCTTCTCCTGCTCTCTCTATAACTTCTTGCTTATCTTTCTGGCGTGTGTCTTTGCTTCTCAAACGATTTCTTCTTGTGTCCCCGTCTCGCTGTCTCTCTCTCTTTCCTACTGTAATCCATGATCTCCCTGCAGACTAAACGGATTATTGTATTATTGCTAGATGTTAGACAGGATTCCTCCAGGACTTTGTGCTGTTTCTCATGCAGTCAGACCACTGACTGCTTCAAATGGTCGGGACCACAATACCTTTTACCTCTTTTAAAGGAGACATATTCACATGCTCATTTTTAGGTTCCTAATTTTATTTTGGGTTTCTACTAGAATAGCTTTACATGCTTTACTGCTAAGAAAACACGTTGGTTTTCTCAAACCGTCCAGTGCAGCAGCTCTGTATTCCCCCTCTGTATGAAACGCTCTGTTTCGGCTCCTCCTCTATCCTTCTGAATACCCAGTCTCCTCTGATTGGTCAGCTCGCACACGCCTAACCAAGCACCGCGAACAGCAACAGAGTGGCTGTACTAGATCAATTCTTACGTGCCAAACTAACCACTAGGCACACATTATGCAAATAAGCAACACGGTGACAAAGTGTGATGTCACAAAGTCACAGACAATCCGTTTCAGGAGCCGTGTTTTCTGTGGGAGAGAGGAGCTTCTATAGGTGTGGATTTTCTTTTCTTTAACTTTTAAGATCTTTTACATGCACAAGAACACATAATATAATACACATAATCAGCATTGTAGCTAAAATGAAGCCGTACACTTCATGATAAGAAACCAACAATGGCAGTATGTGTAATGTGTGTACATTAATTCAACATTAACATATTATTGTATTACAAGAATCTGTGCTGGACTGATGACTGGAAGAACGTGGGGTTTTTGCTACTTACTGCTGTATTTGAAAAAGAAAATCCACCTTTTCTGAAAGGTACTTATAGCTTGTGCATGGATTGACTGAATATATGTGGTTCATCAGGGTTAACGTGCAAAGATATGCATTTGATTGGATACACACAATCAGTTGAATTAACACAAAAGGTACATTTTCACACACTGAACATTAATATTGAAATGACTGCCTTTTTTAAAATAAATATCTTGAACAGCCTCTTGCATGCTACTATTTTGCTCTCTGCAAACAACAACACAGCTCGTGATGACTCAGCTTGGCTGCGTTTCGGGACTCTTCAGTTTACTGTGAGAGAATCGTGTCCAAGAGGTGAAGAGGTCGCCCAAATAAAACAGGGAGGGCAGAAATGGATTTTGTATTCTGTTAATACACTGGGACCTTACATTGGCAGCGCTAGAGGACGAGTTTTATGTTCTTTAAGCACTTTCCGTGCTCAAGGTTGGGCTTTTTAGCTTATCTGCGAGTTTGGAAAGTATCCAGTGACCCCCATTCAAAACTCTTTCAAACGATCTGTTGTGATTTATTCCTCATCATCAAGTTTTGTAGAGGATGTTCGCCAGTTTCTCCTCTGAAAAAAAATCAGTTTTCCAAATTGCACACACAAGAGTTCAACGACTCTAACGACGGAGAATAAAACCTCGGCTCCGTTGGCGCCTTGTGAAGCAGCTTGAAAATATTTGGTGAGAGGTTTCTTCATTTCGCCCAGCATCCTTTTAATGTCAGCTTCAGCAGTTTTGTAGCTGTCAGTACAGCCAGAAATGCTGTCTTTGCAAAAGCATTTTCATTCGGTACAGATGCTCAACAGATGGCTGCATAGATCGCTCAGCACCAGGGTACCATTCTGTACCCACTCGTTCCAATAGGACAAACACAGATGGATGTAGGAATCACATCAGGCTCTGATCCTTTGAGCAGAGGCCTTTCAAAATTGAGGAGGTCGACATGGTGGTAAAAGCAACCTCGAGCCACATTTATCCGTATTAATGTGTGTTTGATATGTTCTACAAGAGCCGAACCGTCCTGTTTTTGAGCTCGAAAGTGGATTTTTATTTCCAAAAGTCTCGCCGAGGAGTTTTACAGGCACATCGTCTGAATGCCTTTTGAGACAAACTGTTTCTCTGTACTCACTTGCTCTTTCTATAATCTTGCTCTGTTCAGAAATCCATTCGAAGGGCGACGCAGACTCTTTTCCCAGCTATTGGAGCTTCAGCAGGCAGTGTTTTTCCCCCATGCTGGATCGATGTCACCATCACCGGCCACACACACACCATCCAAAAGCTGTTCTCTGGATTGATTAGACATGAGGCCTTCAGTCCGAATCAATCACATTTCAACTTCGGGGCCACAAATGGTGTCTGTCCGCCGATACAGTATGTGTTATACTGTTACAGTGGGCAGGTTTAGAGCAATTCTGAGGCCCAACCAGACAGAAACTCTTGCTCTCTGTTCTCCAACATGCTTTCGTATTGACTGAGTCACTGTCCAGCAGCTGTTGGCTGTAATACGAGTTGAATTACATTCTCTCATTGCAACAAAAACGTTGTAAACAGACACCCCTATAGCTACTGTAGGATCCTGCTGCAACGGAAAACAATCTCACAGGAGATTGGACTGTCCATCCATCCTCCTATAAAAGAGGAAGGGGGCTGGGGAAAGAGGGTGGAGGAAGGGTGAAAATAAAAATGATTAAGAGGAGATGAGAAGAGGGAGAAGGAAGATAAAAAAATATAATTAAAGTGGAACAAATATTAGATCCTGCCAACAGCCTCACTCTCCCTCATTTCATATAGACTCATACTGACACTACGTGTTTTTGGTCCCATACGTTGGTTTTGTTTTATTTCCATCCTTGTTGTCTACATGATCTATTTTGTGCATTTACACAGTATTTTACATCTTACTTCTAATTCTGCATCCCAAATATATCTTGTTAATCATGCTGTGTTTTTCTAATTGATTGTCTGAATTTAATGTGTTTTAAAGTGCATCAGGCGCCTCATTACAGAAACGTTTTCAGTCTGACGTCTTATCTCAGTTGAGGGAGACGTTTTCGATTTTCATTGGGTTTCATAACTGCGTTTAAAACAAAATCTTATTTTATCTTAGTATACACAATTACAGAACCCAAGTTAAGTATCCGAAAGATTGCAAAGACCCTGTCCTAAACTTAGAATAACTGCCAGCTTCATTGTTGACAACGAAAGATTATGATTGAAAGGTAAAACTACTTCTAAATGTACTACTCCAACTGTAATTGTTGGAGAAGCTAACAGTGATGTTAGCCTGCTGGCCCTTAAGATAAGATATGAGATCTAACATGGGTTAGGACACAGCCTAGGTTTACGAACTGCTCCTTCAATAGGAACATTTTTCTCATCGTTGCACCTTCAAAACTTTACAAGTAAGACAGGAAAGGCAGCTGGGAAGTTTTTTTTCTGTAAAGACGCCTGCAGAACCTTTGCTGAAAGCTTGAATGTGCTCCCCACAAGCCTGGACCTCTGTAAATAAATAAATAATCAGGAGGCTGTGCTGCCTAATAAAAAAACTGTGCGGAGCTAAAGAGACAGGACAGAGGAATCGAGTGTTTTAGTGACTCCAGTTTGGCCTCAGCGATCCTCTGCGCACTCCATCTAATATTGAAGAATGTTCCAGATTAGAAAGCTGACAGCAGCTAACTGACCAGCTGCACTAACCCCTCCCCTCCGCCGTCACAGCCAATGGAGCAGCGTAGATTAATGACCTCTCAGACCCTCGGCCAATCACCAAACACGACTCTCATCTCCAGCGAGGGATGCCCTTGAGCAAACTCACACACACACACACACACACTCACCACTTAATTCAGCCTCCTCTGAGGGCAGCGGGCCGCTCAGCGCCGATGTTTATGGTTTCTCTGAACCTGCAAATCACTGTGGTTACGGCTGGGCGGATTTATGACCACGGCCCTGTCTACCGGCCCTTAGACAAACCGTGGATCACCCCCACACACATGCGCACGTGCACACACACTCTATATTGAGGATGATACAAATGCTCAGACAGCATAAAGGCTTTTTTTTCACATTTTGTGGCTCGCCGTCCGTCACATGTAAAGTGATCCAATCTGTGTGTGCGTGTCAGCAGATGTGCCGCGTTCACCTCGCTATTACAGAGCAGCATTCAATCTCACCTCAGTGGACTCTGGGGCGTTAAAAAAAACAAACAGTAAATCATTCACACTGTCAGATTTAAAGCTGATAAATATGCAGGATTTTTTAGGTAAATTAATCTCTGCAGAATTTCCTTTTACAAGACGGCGGAGTGTCGGATCTGACAGCAGGGCGTCTCATCGCTTAGATTTGGTTATAACCGGCCTCTGCGGCGCTAGAGGCTTTAAGGCGTAAAATACAGAGATGAAGGTGAAGATCCTCCCTGAATACTGCAGTTTATTTGATCTTTTCTGAGGCAGAGAGGGGCCCATTTCCAGTGGGTCTCATGAAAAACAGGCAACTCAATCATTTCCTTGATTTGTGGTCAAAGTGAAAGGCTTTGTGAGAAATTGGTGAGTTTAAAGAGGATCTATGTTCATGACGGTGCGAGCGGCGCTGTGGGGAATGTGCACCTGAAAGAAAAAACTGCATTTTCATCGGTTTTATATCCTTACCTGTATCCATGTTTTTGATGACTCATCACGACCTTGGCTGCACTTACGTGGGAGAGGAGACCCAGTCGGGGAAGTGTCAGTAACAATCAAGCAGTGAACGCCTGCCGATTCAGGCAGCTTGTGGTCTGACACCGGCCAATTTGAATCACATAAATTCTTACGAAAAAAAAAAAAAAAAATCTAATGTGCCATTTTACTCCATGCAGCATGAGAGAGAGTTGCTCTCTAAATATCCAGGTGGTGGTTGGCGATGACCCCCGTCTGTGACCGAAAATTGTCTTTACAATCTCCAGCTGGTTTGTCTAATATTGTTGAACTGTTTCTTACATCAGGCGACCTTTCTCAGAGGGCCAGAGTGACACCAAACGTGTCATTTTCTCAGCCTATTTTAGCATGAGCTGCTCTCACAAGCTGATTTTTGTGTAGGGCGTGATGATTCTGCACCTCCCACATCAGTTTTCTGCTCAAGAGGAGCTGATCTGCCCTGGACTGTCCTCTCTGTCACCAAATGGTCGGAGTGTCTTGCAATATAGAGCACATCACTCTTAAAGGGGGGCAAGTCGTTCGATTATATAGATAGATATGTTCCTTTTTATGTTTCTATCTGCCCTTAGAGCAACATTATGTCACCATCACTTGTTTCTGCACTATGTAACTTCAGTGAGAGGGTAGGATCACAGCATTACATACATGTTTCCTTCAACATACAAGTTCTCAACGCATAACATTGTTGTGATGAGTTTTGTTTGTAGTCGAGCACCTGCATTACAGACCTGGGATTTGTATTTATGACAGTAGTGTTCCACTCAGAAACTGTGGGGGGCACCAAATCTCAAATGTTTTTAAATGCTCTGTGCACATCTAGATCTATAAGCAAAAGAAAGAAAATAGACAGAGGAGTCTGCTGAAGACGGGATTTTCCGTTAATTGGTTGGTTTGTAAGAGGTAACACACAAAAACTACAGAGGGGATTTCCACAAAGCTTGGATGGAGGATGGGTCTCAGCTCAGAACAGACCCCATTAACTTTTGGTGCAAATCCGGATAAACAGACAGACCCAGGAACTTTTGATTTTGCATTCTTTAAAACTGCAAGGGAGGACATGCCCGAGGGAAAAATGCAATGTATGAAATGCCTCAGATCTTTTAAGCACGCCCTTCCTTCATTTCTCATTCTTTTACTTTACCTGCAGTGGACCAGCTCCCAACTGAATTATGTCACAATGCAGAAGCCTAGATTCTCAACACTTGTTCGTGTCTTTGGGTGTGAGTATGTCCCAAAACTCATCATTAACGTAACAGGCAGGCAGTGGATTGGTCTCGCGTGTACATAACATTTGTTTATATAGACAATTAATACGTGGGTGTTTGTGAGCGTTCTCACATCTGCTTTTCTCCGTGTGTATGCTCCAATGTATTTGTGCATGTGAGAGGCTGTTATCTCTGACTTTCGTGTATATCATCAGAGTTGCATCAGCAGAGGGTTATATAGACTCGTTTCAGAGCGGCTCAATCCTCCAGTCTAGAGGAACACAACAATGCTCCGGCCTCTTCTGCATGCCTCGAAAACCTTTTTAATTTTGAAAAACTTTCACGTGCAGTGGAATTTTCTAAATCTGTCTTGAAAAGATTGAACGTGCTTGTAATTGTGTTTTTTTTTTTTTCGTCCGAGTTGGACGTGCCAGCATGCGCAACAGATTACCTCCCAGAATGTTCCCAAACGGACACGCACACTCTCTCCAAAATCAGACCGGCGCTCGTGTAACTCCGAGTGTCCACGCAACAGAGTGTGTCTACAATATGTTTATCAGCCTGCCGGATAGTCTGCCTGTTCATTTGTGTGTGTGTAATTCTGCTAAGTGCTGTGGTCGGGGCAGGATTAGCTGAGCGTTTCTGTCACTAGCATGCTTCATTAGTAAAGATGAGCCCAGCCAAGCAGGCAGACAGACGCAGTCTTACAAAACAGCTGAACAAACGAGGAGCGTGCGCAGAGACGCGAGTGGAGACAGGTGGTGAGTGTAGGGTTGGATAAGGTCACGGCGTCCTCAGCACAAAGTTTTTAATAAGCATTTTAAATACTCTACGTGCCGCATGCGCTCAATCGATGTATTAGTAACTTAATCTGCGAGGGCTGAGAAGTAGACGAGCAGCTCCCGTTCGGCGCACGTACATTCAGCTCTTTGGGTGATCATGCAGAAAAGTTTGAAGTTAATAACTTTAGAGGTATTTCTGTTCCAGGTGATTGAAAATTCCATGTCAGCACTGACGGAGACAAAACTAAAGCTCACAAGTCCACAGTGCGATCCAGGAATGCGGATTTGAGCTCATCCAAACTCCTGCCCTTATTCACCTGATGTGACACCCTACAATTACTTTTCTTCCCCTAGCTGAAGGAGCTCAGTGGTCACCATCTTCACGGTTCACACTATTAAGGCCCCCACACATCGCCCAGACTCAAACCAACAGCCAACTGCCTTTATCCGACCACTCTGTTGCCTCTAGTCTGACCCGTTAGGCAGAAAAGTTGCATTGAACACACCGCTTCGACGTGCTGCCCGCTCCACAGTAGCATGTACGTTCTGCGTTTGCGCAAGATGCAATAAGCGAGTGGCGCTACATGAAAACAGGAAATGACAGAGTGCATAGAAAAACAAAGCGCACACATTATTCCGCCCCTCCCACACACCATACTGATTCGCTAGCACACCGCCAATCAGAATGGCCATACAGCTAGCACATAACCAATCAGAGAATCCAATGGCTCAGACGGCCCACAGCCAACCTCCTCAGACTTCACATGTTGAATTGGAGCAAATAACGTCCACGCGGCTCCGAATGCTTCCAACACAGCTGAACACACTGAACATTTTTGTTCCTGACCTCGTCCGAGTCTCCCCAAACGCTTCAGACGTCCAACGGTTGGGCCGGTGTGTTCCTGCCTTTAGACTTTGGTGTCATTTCCAGTAAGTTACTGCAAATGCCCCATACGATACAATGTATTTACTTCACAGGTCACTACAGTCATATGCATTGCGTTCTGTGTATTGTTTATGATGTTTCATTTATTGTAACAGTGACTGAGTATTTGCTGTATTCTACTGTTCCCAACAACAGCTGCAGAAGAGAGATTTTCTAGCAGCATGAATAACTTAAATATATTGTGGAGAGAAAAAGGAAAGGAAAATGTACTAAACCCACTGAAAAGTTATCATGCCATGAAACTAAGCTGCAGGAACGTTACTGTACTATAAAGGAAAGTTGGGATAAGGGTATAATACTGTGTACACTTTCTGGGGGTTCGAGCTGATGACTTTTGCAATAAAGACATCTATGTGCTGCACGACTGCTGCAAGTAAGTGTGTTAATGGAGGAGGGGACAGTGTCTAAAACTAAATCTGCTAGGTTTTCTGAAATTTGGTCCTTCTTTGAGCTGTTTGGATAAACTGATTAGGAGATTAGTCATATCAAAGAAAGTTGATAAACCAAAATTTTGATAATTAATTGTTTCAGTCATTTTTCAAGCAAACATGTCAAACATTTGCTGGGTTCAGCTTCTTAAATGTAAAGATTTGCTGCTTTTTCTTTGTCGTTAAAGGGGCACTTAGGCTCTGGGAAATAATGATAATCACTTTTTACATCGTTCTTAATGAAATGAATTCAAGACGGGACACAGAATGAGAAATATAGTTGGACAAGAAAGGCAGAGGAGGAAGCTTAGGAGAAGAAGAAAGAGGAAAATATGGGACAATGGGAGTGTGAGGAGAGAGGAAGATAAGAGGCGGGGGACTTTTCTGTTGGCAGGAGTGAACAAATCTGCAGTGAAGAAAAAGAAAGATGTGTGAAGAGGAAAACGGGTTAGGTGTATCACTCATAGTAAAAAGTAAAAACATGAAACAGGCAAGACATAGCACCTAGAGATTTGTTAGAAGGAAAAATGGTCAGAAGGGAATGTACGACAAATACGTTTACAATGTCCACATCAAGAGGACAAGCGAAGGCTCATGGGAAAAGTAGACATTACAGATGTTTATAGAAAAAAAAGATGAAAAGGGAAAAAAAAGGACATACTGAGTGAAAGAAATCAAATGTAGAGTGAAAGTGTTTCAAAGAGGACAAAGATGAGGGAGAGCCACAGAAAAGAAATGATGAACAAAAAAGCAGGGACATTAAATATCTTTTTAAGAAAGATAATATCTCAGACAGAGTGCTCGTCTAACGGATGCAAGAAAAAAATGAGGAGTGTGTTCACATCTGCTTCAGAAAAGTGAGGAAGATGGAGAGGAGGAGGAGGAGGAGGAGGAGGAGGAGGTGGAAAAACTTCTTCAAGGGAGGAGTGTGAGGTTGACTCATCTCCATCCAACATGATTTCACTCTTTCTATTAGAGACAGATACACAGCCGGAGCACACGGCGCCGCAGCAGACACAGTGTCAGACTGCATTGCTTTCAAAAGGCGGTGAAGGGAGAGAAAATGGTGTTAATGGCTCCAAAATGCTTTTAACACTCCTTCCCACACGAGCCGGTATCACGCTTTCTCCGTCGCTGCTTTTCACTGGTTGGTTACGGTACTGTTTGAAATTTAGGATGACGCAAAACGGTTTGCCGCAAAGTGGAGCTATTCCATCAAAAGGAGGGAAGATGAGGAGGCGACAAGAAGCGGCGTCACAGATTTGACAATCAAAATATCTTGGGATGAATTGCGCACGTCATTTTCGTGGTTCTCTCCTTGAATTGAAAGTGACACACTTCCCCGCCATCGTGCCGCACCTCAGTCAGATGTCAACATACTCTGCCCCGAGAGCTAAGTGCTCTACAGCTTCCAGAAACACATGCAAAAAAAAAACATAGAAAGGGTTCCATACAGCTTGTCCAGCATAATCCAAATCTCTGGGAGCCCAGCGATCCCAAACTGATTTGACAATACTTTATTAACTCCCTTTTGAAAGCTGAAATCTTCACTGTAGCTGCTGCGCTGTCCTGTATTTAGGACCTGGACAAGCTGTCCTAAATATCATCTTTTCAAAACAATGTCTACAGACTTGGATTGCACCGGGAAAAGCTGTATGGAGCACTTTTATATTTATGCCCCCGTTTACTTCAGTTGTTTTCCTGTGAAGCTCCAGAAATTTTTTTTGTAGAGCTGCAAAACTTCACCTGATGATCGGCTTGGAGGTTAGTAAATAATGGCAACATTATCATTTTTGGATGAACTTACCCTTTAAAAAACAACATCTTCACCAATTTGACAACACAGGCACACCTTTAAAAAATATACTACAGTACAGATGAAAGTGGACACTGTTCGGAGGGGACAGGGTCAGGGTCAGTGATGAACATGGCTGGGACACACTTGTTGTCCCACCAAGAAGTGTACATTTTATGCAATGTTCCAGCAACATTAGGGCAGCAACTTCAATAGCTTCATGAGTCATAAACCCTGGCAACAACAAGTGCGTCCCAGCCACGTGAATCACTTTTAGGCGGTCCCGTGATCTTAAGATTCTCCATGGTAGACGTGTTTATTCACCACAGCAGGAAAAAACACACAACTGTGATAAACCACATTAATGATGGGCACATTCCTCGAATGGAGCGCGGCAGACATTTTGAGGAGAAGCACACAGGGAATTTATAACATTAACGACGGCTGTATTCCATTTTTGTCTCTGGTTTGTGACAATGAACACAATGGCGCACTTGTTAACGCGGCTGGTCACAGCGGTGCCTTTCCTGCTTTGACGTGTCAAAATGTCCGTTGTGAAAAGAGCCTTTTGTCCACGCTGACTCACCTGCATTGTTCAGTGGAACTCAGACATCGTTAGCATTATGAGCAACACCTGCGCTTTTTCCTCCAAGGACAACTCAACGAGATGTTTGGTGGATAAAAACGGCCTGTTGTTCGGAAAGCCACCAGTCTCCATGTTAATCTTTATTTAACTCTGAAGGCCATGGGTTGTATTGACATTACGCTTCATCTGAACTGCTCGCTTGATGATCGGATAGGAAACCCTCTCTCTCCACACTTTATACGTTCTGTAACTTGAAAGCAAAAAAAAGAAAAATTGCTTAAATAAATGAAAATCAATTACATCCACTTCACGCTGTGATTTGTCAGCAAACCAGGGTTTGAACTGTCCCTTAAGCTTTTCCTTTTTCATTCTTGACACAGCTACTTCTGCCACTTCTGTGTAATGTCTCCATGTTTAAATGTTGTTACGTCTTTGTATGTCTAGATATGAGAATTAAATTGTCAGGGGATCTTCATGCTGACTAATTTACTGGTATAACAAGCTACATTAGCCACACATCATTCTATTCAATTGTGATTTAGTCATTTTTCACTTGAGTTAGACATCTTTTCTTGTTTCTTGGCCTGTTTGACTCTAAAAAGCAGCATAACATACTAATAAGTAAAATTATCTTGCTGCATGACTCATTGTTTTCTCAAAGTCAGTGTTAATTTCTTTATTTTAGCTTTCTTTTGTTTGATTTTGGAACAGATTTACACATCTTTACAGATTTGACAGAAAAAAAAACAGTTTTGAATTGAGCCTCGTTTCAGGAAGCCACATGACCCGGAGAAGTGTTGGTGGTTTAGAGCAAGGCCACTCAGCGCTTTTCAGACAAGCAAAAGGAATCTTGAAGTCAATTTTAATTTGCGATGAAAGCCGGGAAAATATTGATTATTGCGCACTGTCAGGTCCTCTGTGACCCATGTTAAGAGAAAGTTGTCCTAACCTTGGTACATGTTGAATAAATGTCAGTTTTATGAATTCATCTATCAATATCCTGACCTTAATTAATTAAAAGTCCAAGTGATTCACTATGATGTAGAGGTTCTGACACCACTGGCTTGATTTTGACAGTAAGACACATTTTAACACAGTGTCCATGTGTAAAATATGATGTTGACTGCTGTGAGCGGGACGATGCAATTTATATTTTTCATCTACTTCACCATAATTGCAATTTTCATTAAATATGGAGGGACGATGCATCTTGTCAGAACTGCCCAAGGGGCATGTACATTATACATCGAGCATGATATATTTACCGTTTGGATGTCTTAAAGCACCATTAAATTACACTTTTTGGTATTAACATTTAATCAAATGTCCTCCTCGTGATGTAAGATGCTTGGAAGAACTGAACCCAACACGTGTCCCATGTTGCACTGCTGAAGTCTTGGAAAAACAAAATGTTTATCATACGTAGCAAATAAGCAGCCCAGGAGCCAAACAGACCTTTTCCCCTCCAGCACATTGTATTGCACTAATATATATGTGTGTATATATATATATATATATATATATATATATGTATATATATATATATATATATATATATATATATATATATATATATATATATATATATATATATATAGTGTATCCCTGAGTCAGGAGTCTTTACAGACATGAATAATGGTCTGGAAGTTTCCACCAACATCATCAAAAACAGGTCACACACTCACAGACGCTCACTATAAATTATGTAGCCGAGGGGCATCGAGGGCAGCCAGTCTGGACTTTATTTAGTGACACTGTGAGTGCCTCCGTGTGTGTGTGTGTGTGCGCGCAATTGTGTGTTCACTCCGGTGTAATTGCCCAACATCTGTAACTACATGCTGTGTCTATTGTGTGGGTAGGTATCTGTGTGTTCGGATGAGTTATGGTGGTCAGATCGACGTGTCAGAGAACAGACTTCCTTTCGTTTCTGCTCACACACACACACACTTAAAAACACATGCACCCACGCAGATAGACTATACGTCAGTGGCGGCTGGTGACTGAAAAAATTGGGGAGGACAGGAGGAAAACCAGTCCACGGTGTCTTATTATTTTACAAGAATTCTTTAAAAAACCTTTTCATTAAATGGCTAATATATAAGACAAAAAAATAATCAAATTTGTATCCTTTCCGGGATTCAAACCCCAGTCACCTGTATGATAAGCAACTGCGCTACCCCGTGTTCTATCTTAGCAGTCAACATTTACATTTCACGACAGTGACTTTGTTGCTACTCTGTATTGTGTGCTCTGTAACTGTGTTGCTGTCCCGGTCGTGCCGCTAACGTTATGTCCTCCAGCAGGCTCCTCGCTAGCCTTCTTCCTCCCTCCAGCAGGCAGCCTGGCCCTGTTGCTGTCCTCATCGGAGAGACGCTGAAGCTCAGTTTCTCTCCCTCTCTTGGGGTCGACAGAGAAACATCTAGCGGCTGCTTCTCCCGAGTTTTCCTCTGCATATTTTACGACAGAAAGTTTGAATTTGAAGTTGTGCTTTTTATTTTTTGCTGCACCGGAGCCATGGCGATCATCAGTGTGATACTGACTGACAGAAAGCAGCACAGCACAGGAAAAAGGCGAAGAAGAAATGACGTGCAGTGTCAGTGGTCACGTCTCCTTCTTTAATAAAAAACAATAATAATAATTAGACCCGACATTTATTTGGAACCGGCGGTTATTTATCAAAATATACACCTGAATCCGGCGTTTAAAGTCACCTGACGTTTTCACGAGCAGGATGCTTCCATTGAAAATCCATTAGAGGGCACCGGCAAGTCACAGTCCGCAGCCACGCAGTAATGGCGGCAGGCAAGATGGCAGCGCCCATAGATTTCGCCCCGGATTTGTGTATCCACCTGTTTCCTCGGGAGCCTATGGGGGCTGCCATGACAGATAACTACTTCCGCCGGCGGTTTTCTGTTTCCGGTTGCCTTGCAACTGCATGATGGCCGCTGCCGCTAAGCTAGCCCTAAACAACTAGCGTTAGGTCATAAGAGCTAAATTGTTTTTAAAATGAGCTCAGGTACAACATGTGCTGTTGTTGGTTGCCACAACAATTCATGAAAATTGAAGTTTTTTTCAGAAACGTCTCGTGTAGTACATCAACCACTGAGACAAACTTGTCCTGCCCTGCGCCCTACACGCCATGCTGAGGAAGGAGGAATGGAGACTAGCGCGGCTCGCGGCTTTGACACTAAAATAAATATTTGGGTTTATGAATATCTTCCACAGAATAGCTGCTGCATGACTTTCCTAACCCGGCAACGTCCGAGCAGCCGCCTTTCTCCACGGCTTCACTTTCCTTCAGCATTGTCCACGCTGTATGTTTAGCTTGATTGACACTCTGGCTGGGCGCTACTGCTGCCTTCAGAAATATAAACTCGCTGTGTTTCTTCAACAGTACTTTCCCTATTGTGTTACTGTGCAGGTAGTTGTATGCTTCTGTGCTTTTGTAACTGCGTAATTCTCCACCCGTCAACATCTTCAGAAAATATAAGATAAGCATTAGCCCGACGTTAGCTACATCGCTAACGTCAGGCTAATGCCGTGCTAATGCTTCATGTCATCTGCCTACTCCGTGAGAACTGACGGGTGAGGCACTATGAGAACTGTCCTCACGACTTATTAAAAATTCTGTACTGTGTATCCACCGCCGATTTTTATCTATTCTGTCGCTTTCTTTGTGTTAAAAGCCGGTTTTAGAGCGAGCATGACAGCTACGTTAACGTAAACACCGAGGTCAGCCAGTTCAACCGGAAGAGCATAACCGAATACCGCTATGAACCATGGGTAAACTCACAAAGTCAGGAATAAGGTGGATAAATGTGAGAATGAAATTTAGGAACTGTTATTGGACCAACCTGTTGTCAATCTTGCATTCTGGTTGCTGATTGGTAAGGGAGGACGTACTCCCTTAGCGCGTCATTTTACGTGTCTTAGCCAATCATAGATCAGCATGAAAAAATCCTTAATGCACTGAGTGAATGGAAGGAGATCCCTCCTACGGAGGACAGAAGCCCTCCGTCCTCCTCTAGCCCCCACCTTCCTGCTCCCTGCTCCTCTCACAGACTGCTCTGTCTCCTCCGTCTGCAGCTGTCGCTGTTGAACCGTTTTAAGTGGATTTTCTTCCAAAGAAGAAACTTTTTTATGATATAATATATATATATATATATATATATAATATTTTATAAATGATACTGAGATTTGGAAATGATTTATTTCAACCAGTTACTCTTTCTTAAAAAAAAATGTATCTTCCTCTTGCCTCTCAAAAATAGAGGAGGACCAACCTCCTCTGCCTCTATGGACGAGCCTCCTCTGCTATACATATGTCTGCTACTGTGTGATCACACACATTTTTAATAACACACAAAAGGTCACACAGTCAATGTAAGATGGAACTTCTTGTATCGTCAAGGTTACTCATGTGTTTTCCAGACTGATCCAGGAAACAGTCCTCAAGTGACATTTACATAACGTAAAATAATAAAGACTCTATTTTGGATGTTAGATGACTCTTCTGTGAAGCGTCCCTCCAACTCAACAGCTCACACTAGAGCCGATTAAAAACAACTTATTTTCCTCTCAGTCACTCCACTTCTGTCCTTGTCTTTAAAGAAAACTTCCCAAAGTTAGCCCAAAGTTTTCAACATGCTCCAGTAAAAACAAAAGCTGACAGCCGGCTTGCCAGACTAATGCCGGAAACATCTCCTTCACGATGACGGAACAGAGCACGGGGTGATATCTCTGTCCTCTCCATCTGGGATTTTACCCACACCAGAGTAAAGCGATTACATTTTGGAGACCTTGTCAAAATCAACTCATTCTGACGGTGAAGCATAATCAGTATGACCAGCGTGTTTTGTGGTGGGAAATGCTGCTCAGAGGTGAGCAGTTCATGCTGGTTGTTTACTCAGTGGGTGAAGTCATGTCCGATTTGTTTGGCCTTGAAGATGCTTCTGATTTTCTGGAGTGATGGTATGTTTAGGAAAGTAGTCCTGCAGACTGCAAACATTTTTCTTTATTGAGTAAGTGAAATTTATGTCTGCATATCTCCAGTGATAAGAGGTACTTGCACTTGCAATATGATGATGGTGATGCCATGGCTGTGTGTAAACTGCAACTTTATCAAACTGTTACTATAATGTTATTGCTTTCCCCAGTAACAAATAGGATTACAATTTCAAAATCAGTTGCTGTAGCTATATTACAGTCACTACATTAAGTAACGCCAAATGTTTTTTTTTGTCCATGCCAGGCTGTTTTATGAGGCGTACGCTCAGCAGGTCAGGGCAGATCAACAGTGGATAGAGGATGAGGGAGACAGTATATTTTCAGTGAAAGTGTTTCTGTTTGTTGTTTTGTGTTCATCTCGGTCAAGCAGATAGAGATCACTGTCGCCTGTTCCCAACTTTATGTAAGCAGCAAAATGTTTTCAACAAGCATCTCATACGGCAGCACAGCAACTTGAAACTTGTCTGTCAAAACACCGGTGATGACAATGGGGTGACGCAGCAAGCACTCCGGTTAAGCAAGAGAAATCTGGATTTCAGAGCAGGTCATGGTTGTGTCGAGTAATATGTAAAAACTTACAGTATTACACTTCATGAGTCACTTGCCCAACACTGGATGTGCACAACAGTTGGCCAGGAGTAGACTTACTTTTAAACTATGCTTGTATGACAGGACGGCAGCTTGTGTTAAGTGACCTCCTGTAAGAGGTTTACTTGTCCAATAAGGCTATGGTACGTGGCTATAGCAACACATTCCTCATACCTAAAGGACTGAATAGGTACATTTTCAGTGTCCCTTAAAACAACATGTGCCCAACTACAACATGAACGTTGCAACGTGACAGCAACACACCTTCATCTTACAGTCTCAGTTTGGTAAGGTTTAGGCAAAGAAAACTACTTGATTTGGGTTAAAATAAATATATCAATTATATACATGATGTTAGTTCTCTATATTAGTAAGTTAAAATAACTTACAGTTGACTATTGGTTTTACACTGCTCATGAGCTACGGTCCCCTCGATGAAGGTGCTGTGCTTGGTTATCCTGACCGTCCATCTCTGACCTCCTCCCAACACAGACTTTATCGTCTTTATACCATTTCCCCTCACTTCCTCCTTTGAAGCTGTAATAACTACTATAGCCCCTAGAGGTCGCTGTAGATGTACATCATAATTAGCTGCTTTTCCTTTTTTTTCGTCTAATGAGGATAGGCTTGTGCCTTGTGTTATAGACTAATATCAACATGATAGAAACACAACACAGCCACTTTTTTGGGGGGGTGGGGGGGTGGACTCTGTGGTCATCGTCACATTGTTGGGACACAGATGCTGTCACACACACACACACACACACACACACACACACAAACAATGAGATAGCTGTTTAGTGGATGCTGAGTCACAGCTATGAGCGTGAACCCAGGCATGACTCCTTTTTATTCCATGTGGTTTGATTCCACATGAACCAACAGGAAATTCAAACTGTTAACGGGACTAAACTTAAACTGCCTGTACGACACACACAGCAACAACCACATTACAAAGCTGAACAGGCAACCGATCTTTTAACCAATATGGAATAAATATAACTTTTAATATAAGAACTATGATGTAAAAACTGCAACCATATTAAATCTTATGTCCTTTGCAGTGTTGTTTACATATTATCTTGTTACTTAAAATAACAGCATCCACAAATGTGAAACAATCTATGTCATTGTACCTTTATTTTGAAACTTTCTATTACCATTATTACTGAGTAAGTTCCCATATATTTTCCCCTCACAGCTGCTGTTACCAACAGTGGGAAGTTAAAGCTAAACAGTGTGTTTTGTGCGGCTCACATTCCCGTAACATAAGTGGCTGTGTGTTTACCAAGTGATTCAGGGAAACAACCTTGGAATGCAAAGGCTTTACAAAGCAGCCGAGGATAAAGTTTGATGGAGTGTGTGTGTGTGTATGTTTGTGCTTGTACAAAGACCACAGACATCCAGAGCCCAGCTGTGGTTTAGCTAAAGTTTTTATTTATTGTTTATTTAGTGGCTTTGGTTTTTTTTTATATAAGTCTCACTCTCATTGGGTCTTCTGAATCATACCGTACCTGCAGGCAACAGCCACTGGGTAAACAGGTATTTCTGAGCAGACGGCTTTGGATTCAAGGGCACGGCTGAAACTTTCTCTGTTTTTCTCAGCTCCCCAACACTTCCACGTCTATTATCAGAAAGACGCAGCAGATTTCTTTCCAATTAAATACTTCACTGCTAAGATGTTGGTGGAGATTTATTGTAACCATTTTTTCTTCTATGATTAATGTTCCAATCGGAGACTTTCCCGCGTCTGACATTTGGAAGGCAACGCGTGTTAATTTACACCAGCAGTAAGATCTCATCAAAGTACAATATTAGCATACTTTTAATGCACGCTGGTGGTTTTATGATCAAAGAGGACGTTTGATTTGCCCTGACTTTTCAATTCGTGCCACCTGCAGGTCAACGTCAAGGTCATATTCTGTGAAGTTTCTCACCATGCTGGATGGCTTATAACAAAATGTACCAGAGGATGAATTCCTCAGACTTTTGAGATCCCAAATTTTGAATTCGTCCAACATTCGTTTATGAACGAATTCAAACCCTGTAAAGGTTCATTTATTGTCATTATACAACACCAGGGTTGTTAAATGGGAGAGAGTTTAGTCCCTTTATGTTACATAACTGAAAAAAGAAAAGAACAATAAACATCATTTTTTATTTTTATTCAGTGGAGTGCAGAGGATGATCTGAGGAGTCGAACAGCCTGAGGGAGGAAGCTGCTCCATGTCTGGTGGTAATGTAGCAGATACATATGCTTTTTTTTTTTTTTTTGCTTTTTGCCAGATGGCAGCAGGGTGACTTTTATTATTATTGTTATTATTATTAATATGGTTAATAAGCAAAAAAGTTACTTACAAACTAAATCACAGTGGTAAAGATTATACCTGATCAACATCAGTCTGTTAGCATTTCTCACTTGAGCATGTTAGCATAATGATGTTAGTATTAAGCTGGTAGCACATCTGTGTCTCAGTACAGAATCACAGAGCAGCTATCATGACTGTTGACTGTCTCTTTTCTTAATTCATCGTCTAGACGGCAGTTGACACAACAGACGTTATGACTTAAGTACTTTACTGGAATGATTTCCTAACTTATGACTTGAGTAATTTAGAACTGATCTCTTCTGCTGGATGTCGATGAGCATGTTACTTGTGTTGGGGCGCGTTAATGCGTCTCCTGATGAGTTGCAGTATGTCAGTATATCATATTTAGCTTTTCTGAGCTTTCCTCTTATATAAAATATAGTAGCTCATGTGAGATAAATACTAAAAATCATGTGAACTTATCTACACAGAGTCTGTTCCAGTGAAGCATTTCACAGCATCTGTATTCCTATAGTGTGATAAGGAGCACAGCTACAGCTACTGAAACCTCCCTAGAAAACATCTATTACAGTGGCTCTGTGCATCTTTGTGTGTGTGTGTGTGTGTGTGTGTGTGTGTCAAATGCTCTTTGTAGCCTTCACTACCATGTGTTTCCTGTTATTTGCACCTTTTTTTGGTCTGACCAGCCGCCGATCTCCCAGACAGGTCTCTCTCACATGCTCAGACACGTAAGACACAAAACAATTTATAATTCAGAGACAAACCACACGACAACACGCTTTCCTGCTCGGAGCGGTCACTCTGTGAAATCTGTCACTGCGTGATGTTGTTTTCCGAAAGGGGCTGTTATTTCCTTTTTTCTTGTTGTTTTTGGATTCGCTGTGTTCCCTCCATCTATTTTTAGAGGCGGACAGGTTGAGTGTACGTGTGTTGCTTTATTTGCTCTGCTGTTTCTTATTTTTCTGGAGTGACGTGGGGAATGGAAGAGATCAGATGTTCGATTTTTTTTTTTTCTCCATTCCTAGGGGCTGGTGGTTTGTAGGTAGGATGAGAGTGAGAGGTTGGGTACTGTAGATAAGAGAGTGATCAGGGTTACATGTTGAATCTCATCAATAAGAGATGAGCGGGGAGCCTGTCGGAGGGCTGGATGGAAATTGTGAAAGGGCCTTGGGCAGATTCAGAGGGGTTCGGTATGATATGCAGGGAGGAAAAGAGCTCAATATATGTGTATCATGAATATAACATGAAAGGACCGATTTATTTTTATGATAACATGTTCAAATGTACTCAGTAAGTTGGCTTATTCGAATTTTTTAGGTTATTTATCGGATGCAGTGCACATTAATAGAGGATACTTCTGTGTGCACGAGTTGGAAAAATTGCTATTTTCTGCATAGGTCTTAGGTAGCCACCCGAAAAGAGTTCTTAAAAGAAAATTCAATAGCTATTGATAAAAGCATGTAAGGCAATAAAGGAAGACAGGACGACATTCATTCATTTACTATTCACATTGTGCATGCAGTGTGTGTACCTGGCATTCATCTCTTGTCCGGGGGGCAACCAGTCACCTCTTTGAATACACAGTATGGAGATTCACCTCGGGAGTTTCTTGTCGTCTCCTGCACATTGCCCCGTCCCAGTTGGACATGCGTCCTGACCAACCTGTAAGAGTCATGCAGCGACCAGGACACAATTGGCAGTGTTGCCGCCTGTGAGCTCCGCGAGCTCCGTTTGTCGCTCAGGCAGAGCCGGCAACGCTGCCAAGAGCTAAAGCCGAGGGAAAGCAGGTGATTATTTTAGAACTATTCCCCTCACAGCACCAAGGAACGAGTAAAAACGTTGGATTAATGTTCCCTCTATGTTCCTCCCAGGCTACATCATGATCCGATGTAACGTTTTAAAATAGGATCGCCCATTTCTTATACATAAAAGGCTGGTTCGTATGATCTAACTATAGAGCAAGGAATCTCTGTCTGTCTGAAAAAAACAAACAAAAGCGTATACATTTAGAAGTAAAGTTGTCTTGAAGATAGTGCTGGATAATCTATTGATATTATATTGTTATATATCATCTTAGATTTACTTAGAGTATACAGTGTTAACCTGCTCATACAGTAAAGCATTTGTTTAACCTACCAGGCTGTTTTATTTGTTCTTATAATTGTCTCTACCCATTTCGTCACTATATCCACTTCGCTGATTATTATTTTTCTTGTTTCATTTTTTGCAATATTGTCAAAACATCGATATCATGGAACTGGTTAAAAATTGCATGTTTGATTTTGTTGCCTAGTCCTTGCATTTATGAAGTACCTGTAAGAAGATTAAACAATTTCAACATGTAGCCTTAAAAAAAGCACAAGATTATTTTAAGGCCGTATTGCCCAACCCCACTTAAAGAGAGTGAGACACCTGATTCAAGTGAACAGGTCGTTATCAGACTTCAGCAGAGCTTGATGATGAGCTGAACATTTGAATCAGGAGTGTCAGAGCAGGGAGACTTCTAGACATGACGGACAGGACTGAAGATGCACATGTTGTTGATTGCATTGAGTCAGGCTGTTATTAAATGTCATTTTATTTTGATGTGGACAAGTGTTGAGTTTTGTTAAAACAAACAAACAAACAAACAGAAAAACAAGTAAGGTAGAAAACAACTTGAATTTCCTGTCGTGTATGTGGAGTCAGACCACACAGAACAAACAGGAATCATGCCTGCATCCCCGCTCATAGCTGTGACTCAGCATCCACTAAACTGCCATCCAATTATATGCATGCGTGTGTGTGTGTATCTGTGTGTGTGTGTGTGTGTGTGCGTGTGTGTGTGTGTGTGTGTGTGTGTGTGTGTGAAGATTGAAATGTATGCCTGCCACAGAAGATCCACTAGTTTCACAAAGCAAAACCCGACTACAATATGTCACTCGGGAGGTAAAGCTCTTAATCTTATTTTAAATGCAGCTCAAATCTGCGTCTTCCTCTGTCTTGTTGATGTTTACAGTTTTCTTTACGCAGCGTTCGGTGTGTCGTATGTCTGTATGGCGTCGGCATGTGAATTCATTTGCTTTTTTTATGCACGTTTTGTTTGTGTGAGGAGTGTCTGCGTGTGTGGCGTGTGTGTGTTCTTGCGTGCGTGTTTAAGCTCTTTAAGCATGTGCACCAGGTAATTCAGGTAATTGAAAAGTCTGTAAGAATATAGTACACCGTGAGGTTCCTGCGCTGCCAGAACAAACTGTTTTACGGTTAATACCTAACTACACACGCACACGCACACACACGTACGCACACACACACACACACACACACACACGTACGTACACACACACACACACACACACGCCCGCAGACGCAGCAGTGAATCACTTCCATCGAATTAAAGTGACTCCGGTGCCTCAGGGGTTGTGTTATTTGTTTGTTTCCGTCTTCCTCCTCTCTTTTATCCCTTTGCCCCGTTTCCTACCAATGTGACGCTGTAATAAATGTGATCTCCTAAACTTGACTGTCCAGGAACTACGAAACAAAACATTTGTTGTGTTGTGTCGTCTTCAACCTTTTAGAAGTCATGTTTAAAACTTTCAACAACCGTAGAGTGTTTCATGCATTCAAGGGGCATAAATCATAACAGGAAGCACAAGAAAACATCCCATGTCGGTTGGAATAAACAGCAGCGTCTCTTACTGGGGACATCAGGATGTCTCTGGGATTTTGTCCATTCTTTTTTCAAATATTTAAACTCTTTTAAGTCTGCCCTAGCGATATGATTTTTTGAAATATCATCTCCGCATAAAGTTGAAATGGTGAATCAAGCAGCCTATTATCGGTGAATGTTTCCGTATCCACTGCCCTCCCCTCGGCCTCCAGCTGCATTGGGAATGACAACAGCTGCATCAGCATGTTGAATGTTGACTTCAGCTCAGTGTAAATCCAAAATCTCAGTGTGTTTCATGTGTTCAAAGGCCATACAATAGAGCAGGAAGCACAATAAAACACCTGCAAAGAATTTCACTGGATCCTTGAGTCATAATACAGAGGGGCTTGCAGTGGCCACGCACAGAAAGACACACACACACTCACACAAACCTCACATCTTGACTTGCACTTTAAGTTAATCATTTATTTAATGGAACAGTTTGGATCTGAGAATGTCATTTTTATTGGACTATTTTAAATGTGCGAGTGAGGACCCACAAGTACGACTGTCCTTTTTTCTCCTTATGTCTGCAAATTCCTCACATACGGTCTTTCTCCATTATTCAAAAGAAATATCTAATATTCATACCTAAATGAAAGCTGTTCTATAATGTAGTGTGAAAGAGGGAGGACGATGGGAGCAAGGGAAAAGGAGGGCGGATGTGACTGGAGGTCGGGAAGGACAGAGAAATGATGGTGTGTGTGTGTGTGTGTGTGTGTGTAGTGCGGATGGGTGACTGCTTATGTCTGTATGTGTTTGAATGAATTTCTCAAATCGAGAGAAGGAAAAACCGGAGAAAATGTGAATTCAAGTCTACACCCACGGTCTAAACAAACTCAACATTCCTCTCGTCCTTGGCGATGAGGCGATTCACGGTGCACAGCAGCACGAAAATGTAATCACGATAAAATGACTGGATGCGAGTGGAGAAACTGAATGCAACAATAAGTCAAGCGTGTTTTTTTTTTTTTCTCGCGTTAGACGTTGACCAGATGAAAAAGAGAGGAGGCCTTTCTCTTCGAAAAGAAAGGACAGATCGACAGTGCTCCTTCAATTCATTTCTGTCGCCTCGCTGTGTGTGATGCAGGGCGGCGCTGTCTCGCTACATCGTGTCTCAGTTATGGGTCATATTCTCACCGTTCCTTTCTGCACGCCTCAGTGACTTCATCAGCTCTCCTCCACCTCCTCATCATCTGTCCGTGTGTCACTTTTCAACGTCGGTCTGTCTCTCTCTCTAAAACCTCCTCTCAGTCTTTTCTCTGTCTTTGTGTGTCTACTTTTTTTCATCAGTTCTCTTCTTTCTTCTTCCTCTACGAAGTGTTACCTCCTTCTCATTGCGCCTGCTTGTCTTTTAGTCAATTCATCCAACCCTATCCTTCTGAAACATTATCGAGTCTCATTTACTGTGATAGGCCTCCACCCTGAATTAGATAATTCACTGTAGTGCAGTTCTTTTTTCTCTTGCCTGTTTTTCACTCCAGAAATGACTGATCTTTAACTCTCGATGGGCACCAACATGCTGAAGGTGGCCAGATCACATGGGAACGCAATTTTAACAATTTGATAACATTGCATGATAAAAAATTACATTACTGCAGAGACAGTGGACGGTCTTGAAACCAGGAAAATGAAAATAGATTACTCTTGAGGGTTCCTCCTTCTGACCTTTATCTAAATTGAACTGTTGGTGAGCTTACCTGTGGTTATTGGGTCAGGTCACCCAAATCACATAAAGCATTTTCCCATTTGATTTAATTTCCTCCATTCCCTTGCTGTTTTACTGCAGTCTCCTTGAAAGGTGTTGCTTTCCCCACCATCCATTCTGAATGAACTCAGGGGATGAAGGGTACAATCGAGTACCCTTAAACAGGCCCTCCACTTCACGTTGAACGGTCTGTCTTCTCTACCTAGTCTGTAAAAAGGCTTAATAATTTCTGGTTTTGGAGGAAGCCTTAAAAAATAATCATGATGATGCTTTGGCTTGAAACATTTCTACCGGAAACCATGCACTACAAACTGGAGCTACAATCATGACAAATTGTCTCAAAGACAGTAGTGGAAGTTTTGAGCCTCGTTGGCGCAGTAGGCAGCGCGTCAGTCTCATAATCTGAAGGTCGTGAGTTCAATCCTCACACGGGGCAGGAATTTTAAAGACAGATTGACCAAAATGGAAGAATCTCAAAGAAGCTACATGTGGGCCAGATTTCTACAGATATTTGATCTTATCTCAGTGAAGTAATGCTGGGGAAACAAGCTGTCAAGAGTGTTGTACAAGTTATCTGCTGGAAATCCTAGATTTTCAACACTTGAACTTTACAGATGCACATTCACGCTCAGTTTGACCTATACGCAACAAATGCCCTGTTATGTTTTGTTGTCAACTGCCTTAAACCACATGCCCCGTGTGAGGGTTGAACTCACGACCTTCAGATTATGAGACTGACGCACTGCCTACTGCGCCAACGAGGCTCAAAAAATCAAAACTGACGATGACTGAAGACAGATAACGTAACTGTCATCTTAAGAGTTAATTTTCGAAATACAAGTTTAGGTATTGAAGGATTAATTTTTCTTTCTTACAGCACATACATGGTACATTACTTTTTTACAGTATGTAGTTTGTGTCTTCAGCATTCTACATTGCTCGGATGAGATATACTTTATACCGGGGCCGTGAGCCGGAAGTAGAAGGACTGCGGCGGCGTCTTTCCTCCGAAATAACCGCAAGCAAGAGTGTCATTGTGCATCTAGTTTGTGTAAATATCATGTACACCATATACGAAATGTACAAAGATGTAGCTTCGTCTCGCTCTTCGTACGCCATCTTGCCCGAATGCCGTGGCAGTTTGTTGTTGCTAGTGATGTAAAGAGGTCAGCTGGAGGTGGCTCTGTTACCACTAGTTGAAATGGGTACAGCGCCACCTATCGTACCGGGGTATAACATGCTCCGGCCAATAATTCGATTTCCTCATAGGCATGTATACTCGGACAACTGCAGTTGTCTGATTGAGTAGCATAGTCGAACTATGGCTGTAATCCGACTAAGCTGTGCATGTAAATGCACTGAATGTAACAATACCGACTGAATGTGCATCTGTAAAGTTTTTATGTAAAGTTCAAGTGTTGAAAATCTACGATTTCCAGCAGATAACTTGTACAACACTCTTTACAGCTTGTTTCCCCAGCATTACATCACTGAGATATCTGTAGAAATCTGGCCCACATGTAGCTTCTTTGAGATTCTTCCATTTTGGTCAATCTGTCTTTAAAATTCCTGCCCCGTGTGAGGATTGAACTCACGACCTTCAGATTATGAGACTGACGCGCTGCCTACTGCGCCAACGAGGCTCAAAACTTCCACTACTGTCTTTGAGACAATTTGTCACGATTGTAGCTGTTAGGTCATGTGATTTTTTCATGCATATAGTACCAGGAAGGCAGAAAGAGCCCTTGTCACATATTCAAAGGTGAGCCAATCCACTCACATTGACAGTTCATTGTGGGCTTTTAGACAAAACAACCTTAACACGTCAACTTTATTATTTCATACCTTCTTAAAACTTGCTGTCTTTATTGACTTCAGACTTGACTGTTGACAACAGTGGGGCAGTGCAAGTTGAGGGAACACACGAATACGATAATTCCAACAAAGATTGCAGGAGAGTGAGGATTGAACTCACGACCTTCAGATTATGAGACTGACGCACTGCCTACTGCACCAACGAGGCTCAAAAATGGTATATTGTCATCAAAGTGAGTTCTCATAGTTGCAGTTGTCAAGTCCCATGATTTTTTTTTTTCCAAATTTCTACATATTGTACCAGCTAGGCAGTTAGAGCACTTGTTTACCTCTTCGCTTAACAACTAATGAAACGATTTAAACAAGTTGACTTGCTTACTTTTTACATTATAAAAACGTGGGGTTCTTATTGGCACATTTTCACCTCTGTTAATTTTGTGTACGTCTGACTGTGCCATTACAAGTTGGTTTTCAGATACCTCAAAAATGGCCTCTGCTGTAGTACAAGCTCCTCTTAAGTGCAGCTTGTCCCCCTGGAGTAAATTGTCAAGCCTTGCCTACAACCATAAACTAAAGAAGAACGAGATATGAAAACGATTCGGGTGGTTATGTGAGTGCTTGGAAGCATTATGTATGTTAGAGGCCACCACCATGACTAATACATGATGGTTAGATTGGAAATCGACAGTCCCTTTAACACTACTTCCAGATATGCACTTAAAGTAACACCATCAGAGAAAGGGGAATGTGGGAAATGGCAAATGTGATATAAAAAAATCGAACAAGATAAAGGGTAGACCGGAGACAGATACGGAAACAGAGCTTTTAAATAAAGCTCCTTACATGTTACCCTCTGCTTTTGATTGGTTTAATTTCCTGGTTTCCTTGGTGACAGCAGGGTGATGATTTGTCCCGATAAGAAATACAAAGAAAGCATCGTGAGACAGAGGGGATGAGAGAATAAAGGAGTAGTCAATGAGAGAAAAATGATAGAAATGAAAAATGCATGTGAAACATGACTGAGTGGTTTAACTACGGTTTAAAAAACACAACACCAGGTAAAGAATGAGAATGCATCAATGGTGGTACCTTACTATAGTGTCACCTGGATGTATGTTTAAGAGAAAAGAAACACGGCCTAATCTGCAAAACAAAGCGAGTTGACATTTTTTTTGTGTGTGTGTGTGTTTGCCCTCAAGGAAAAGATAAGAAGCTGCTGACAGTCACAAAAACAGCCGTGTTGGAATGATGAGTTCAAACCCCCCCTCTCTCCCTGACCTTCTCTCTCCCACTCTTCTGATTGATCCGCCTTTCCCTATAGCCTCTCTATGTATTTACTTCGCTGTTTTAACCTTAATCTTAATTCTGCTCACTCTTGTTTATCTCCCTGTATGTTTCTTCTTCAATCTTGCCCATCTCCTTAGGGACTGAGAGACGGCTACTTTGTTTTGTTGAATCTCTTTCTCTTAGAATAACTTGGAAAGCAGTCAGAGATGGATGGATGGATGGATGGATGGATGGATGGATGGATGGATGAATGGATGGATGGATGGATGGACAAATGACTGGCTGGTTGTTGGCCTGTAGTATGTGATCATTGGGCTGAGGGACTGAGACTGCTGTTCAATGATAACAGCACAGGAAGGGTTGCCACAGCAACGCACTGGAACAGGAAACAGCCTTTAGAGATATAGAAATGGCCTCGAATGAAAAGACATCAGTCATAGTATGAGTGGCTGGTTGCAAATATTTGGAAGTTGAGAAACAGGGAAACCATTGTACTATTGTATTGATATCATTGTATAAATCATCCGTCTTGTGTGATGTAAGTGGGACAGCTGAACTTTTCCTTCAGGTGTGGTGACAAGCTAAAACATTTTATTCTGTCATCTAAAGCACATGCCCCTTGTGAGGATCAAACTCACAACCTTCAGATTATGAGACTGACACGCTGCCTACTGCGCCAACAAGGCTTGAAAGTTCTATATTTTGATTAAATGACTCGCCGCAATTGCTATTGTCAAACCATATTATATAGGATGTTGCAATATGGTGATGTAGTCAGTTTCGTCAGTGGGGAATGTGTGTGCATGAATGAGTGTAAGGTATGGTGTCAGGGATTCACACTGCATCCTTTAAAACAAACAGAGCAGGACCAAGAGAAGCTCTAGAGTAGGCTCAATTCAACCTATGCACAATGTGTACCCCCCATTGTGTGTTGTTGTCCGGCCCACATGAATCCATGAATGAGTGTAAGGGAAGTGGCCCATATGAAGCTTCTGTCAGACTCTTGCGAGTTAGTTGTATGTTTGTCTTTTTTATGCAAATCTACCAACAGGTCCAGTTCAACCTATGCATCATGTGACTCCCCCATTTGTGTTTCGTTGTCATGTACCTTTAAAAAACCTGCCCCGTGTGAGGATTGAACTCACGACCTTCAGATTATGAGACTGACGCGCTGCCTACTGCGCCAACGAGGCTGAAAAGTACATATCAGTGATTGAGATCAGCTGTCACAATTGACTCATTACATGGTGCAGTGGTGTCTGTCTACTGCACCAGAAAGGCCATCAGAGCTGTTGTCACATATTAAAAAGGTGAGCAACAATAACCACTCAACTTGTTTTGTTGGTCAGTTTGGAAACAACCACTGAACGTTCTCTTTTTCTTACTCCTCGTCCCCGTTGGTTCAACAGTTAAGCAAAGCAAACTCTTTCTTTTTCTCTTCTTGCTCTACAAACTTTGCATGCTTGTGTTCATAATTTTCTTCACAAAATTAGTGCATTGTGATCGAAATTTCTTGTCACAGTTGCAAATGTCAAGTCCCATGATTTTTTCAAATGTCTACAGATTGTACCAGCTAGGCAGTTAGAGCACTTGTTTTCCTCTTCGCTCAACAACTGATGAAACGATCTTAAGACTTCTACTTGATTGCTTTCAACCATAGGCGGCAGGGTCACAGCAGCAGGTGAACTTGAATAAGGACATGGTGATTAATTTAATTTCAAGTGTTACTTAGTTGTATTAGTAGTAGGTAGTAGGTAGTAGTAGGTAGTAGTAGGTCTGCTCCGTCCCCCGGAGCTGACACGGAGCAGATACGCAGTGCACCAAACCTGGTGGAAGTTAACACATAGACTAAAGTGAAACCTACCAGCTCTGCTGGCGTGGCGGAGACGTAACGCAGTGGACACGTATCTGGTGGAATCTAGGGGTAAGACTTACAGCACATAACTGATACAACACTTCTGAAGTTTGTATCTCCAATTTTCTACATAACTGGGACGCGATGAAATATCTGTAGAAATCTGACCCTCCGCCCGAAATCTACTGACAATCACAATTTATTCATAATTATCATTCTTACAGCAGATAATGGGTGCATTACTTTTTACAGTATGTAGTTTGTGTCCTCAATATTCTACATTGCTGAGATAAGATGAACTTTAACCCTCCTATGATGTTCCGGTCAAATCTGACCGATTTACAACTTCATAATATCCTAAACCTTTTATTTTTCTTCTGATTCTCTCGAGGCTTTATGATATCCTCCACACTAGGCATTTGAACATATAAAATTTCTGATCAGCACTTTCAACGAATTTTGAGTCATCTAATCAATTTTGTAACACCCATGGTGTTCCCGGTCAAAACTGACCGGCATATGAAATGAATGGGTAATACTAGATTATGTTCATTCCTTAGATGGAAAACATCCCCATGTACACCCACACATCTACATCCACAACCACAAACATCGTCCCACCCTCACACACACACACACATACACATATACAGTATATATTCCCCCACGTGTACCACACATTCCAGACTGAAGAATTAGATGTCATTTATGGGAAACTGTCTCTTTCTCGCGCTTATATGCCCACCTGGGAGCCACACACACTCTCCAGACCTAACAATGTACCATACCTGTTCAAAGGCCCAATATATACTGATTTACACATTTCAAACTCAACAATTAGGTGTTTGTTATTGGAAACGATCTCTTTCCCATGCTTATGTGCCCATCCCTACACGTGAACCACACTTTGCAGAATAGACTATCTTCTCATAGACAACCTATATAAAACTTTATTTGTGCCTTTCTGTCATTTGACTCTGTGACCACTATGAGTAGGAAATTTACTGTAATAGAGGCTCTGGACCGATTTTTTTAATCAGATGAAGACGAGATGGAAGTTTAACTGGAGATAGAGGAAGATGTGTCAGTAATGGAAGACAACATCCATCCTGATTTTGATCCAGACCTTTATGAGACTGACCAGTCAACAGATGAAGAGGCTCCAGAGGAAGAGGCACATGGAGAAAAGGCACGAGAAGAAGAGGCACCTGAGGTGACATTCCAGTCCAAGGGTGGCAACTTGCTCTGGTATTCTTCCTCCCAGGACAGAGGAGGCAGAGCAAGAGTGGAAAACTTTGTAAGGATGACGTCATGGCCAACACGATAAGTTATATCTCGTGTGGATGACATCAAGTCCAGCTTCCAACTCTTTTTACCAGAGTCCATGGAGGGAATTGTACTGGACATGACAAACCTGGCAAACCTGGGGTGTGTTTGGGGACACATGGAGAGAGTTGGACCAGGTAGACCTCCAAGAGAGTATAAATAAAACAAGTTAGCTACAAATGTGATGCCTATGTTTGCAAGGCACACTCCAACCTGATTGTACAATGCCACTCCTGTGTCCTATTCCAAGGCTGGTGAGCGTTCCTCCAGTTTATGTTTTTAATTTCGAGGGCTAGACAATGGGTAGGGGTATTTCACACTGAGAAAAACAGCTATTGATGGATTTACAAAAGAATACGGAAATGTTATCAAAATGCACCCAGAAGCATAAATTTTGGGTTGAGACAGAGGTGCACACACAGACACACACACACACACACACACACAGATGACTATTCATGTTGATTTTCTGATGTCCTGAGAATTTGGTCTCCGTTTTGATTATTATTATAATTTTCAGTGTCTATTCTTTGTATATTTACTGCAGTTATGCATGTTCACAACTAGTTGGAAACATTGTTTACAGCATTAAAGGGTGTTAAATAACATTTGGTAAATGATTATGTTCTAATTATGTTTTTTGTGGTAATTTAAGAGCAGTTAAACCTGACCGGTCAAATTTGACCGGGAACACCAAAGTAAGGGAGGAGAAACGAACATAATACAAGGGTTAACAGGAAAACTGGCCCACATGAAACTTCTGTCTACTGACATTTTCATTTCAACCTGTGCACCACATGTCTCCCACTTTGTGTTTTGTAGTCATCTGCTTTTAAAATAACTACCCTATGTGAGAATTGAAGTCACAACCTTAAGATTATGAGACTGAAATGCTGCTTACTGCAACAATGTGCCATCTTTTGATAGAAACAACATTTTACAATAACAATTGTGAAGTCACATGATTGTTTTCAAATGTCTGCATGATGGGCTAACAAGGCAGTTGGAGCCCTCGTCACATACTAAAAGGTGAGCAGATCCATTTCCAGGCTGCCATTCAATGATTCACTACAGGAAGTATTGCCACAGCAACCACTGGAACAGGAAACAGCCTTGAGAGATATAGAAGAATACTTGAATGAAAAAGCATCAGTAATAATATTTTGTATTTGAAAATATCACCATCTTGCTAACATGCTAAACTAATAGGCTGCATCTTCAGTTGACTGCAAATGCTTGGAGGTCTGCCCCATTTGATGTAAAGATTACAGATGCACACAGTTGACTGTTTCCTTGGTAAAGGTGTCGAGCTTAATGATCTTATTTTGTCATCTGACTTTAAAACACCTGCCTCATGTGAGGATTGAACTCAACCTGGGGTCATGTCCCAGCCCAATGAGGGACATGACACAAATGACTTAATCAACAAAAACACAGGTTAAAGGACACCCAAGACTAAGAATACAACTTGAGCAAAGACAAATCAATAGGGTGCATGTGGTAGTCTGTATTTTTTCTTCATGGATGAGTCTGAGGCATGATGTTAAGGGAAACCAGAGGGATTTGTTTTATGGTATTAGCTGAGTTTTGCAACTTTTGCTTAATCTATCCATTATCTGTGTCTCCCTCATTGTGTTTTGTCATCATCTGCCTTTAAAAGACCTGCCACATGTGAGGATTAAACTCACGAACTTCAGATTATGAGACTGACACGCTGCCTACTGCGCCAACAAGGCTTAAAAGTGGCAAAGCATGACTCAATATAGTGTCACAATTACAATTGTCAAGTCACATGATTTATTTTTCACATGTCTGCCTGATGTACCAACAAGGCAGTTAGGTCCTTAGTTATATTACTGTGACATAATTGAGTGATTTTTTTAAATGTCTGTTATTGTACCAGCAAGGCAGTTAGAGCCCTTGTCACGTGTTCACATGAATGGTCCGTGTATCATCTGATCATTCAATTATTCCATTTAATCTGGCAAATGAAAAATGAAAAAACGATCTATATTTTGTTTTTCTGTTTTTGTGTATGCGCCAAACGTTGAAAACTGGTGTTTATTTTCCTATTTTCAGTCCAAAACGGTAAATATGATAAACAAGGACCCAAAACGAAAAAATAAATCTAATTTACATTTTCCGTTGTTGTTATACCATTTCCCATGGTATATTTCTGCTGTGTGGCCATGCTTTGCGCATGTATAGTCTGGTATCTGTAGTCACTAATTACGTTTTCAATAAAGCATTGGGGGAAAAAAAAAATCTCTGGTCGCGTAATATACTGCGGTCAAGCCAGCCGTGGTTCGCGTTTGCTTGGTCAAATCAGCTGCACCTTTTTTTTCAGTGCGCAAATGCACTAACATTTACGGTAATCGCAATGAATCCGCTCTGACTGTGGGTCAGACTGCAGTTTCACAATCAGACCCATTAAACATACGATACTTTTACAGTTATTATTCCCGGTAATAAACTGAAGGTATTACGAAGGTATCCTTCCGGATTTCAAAGTAAAGGTCAACGTGAGAAAAAAAAAAACCAAAACATTGTTTCCATAAGTAGTTCAAGATTCATATACTGCTGAACTTAGTACTTCCTAGAATACCTGTATAACTAGTGTGAAGTACTTTTACTGTGTACTTTTCCGTGTTGACACCAGCACACAAATCTCAAAAAAGAGACAAACACAAGCTCTTCTTCTAATCCTTCAGTCGGGAACACTTCCTGTTGTTGTTTTTATGACACATACCTATAACTGCAGTCGCGAGTGATTATGTGATTATCGCGGAAACTCCTTGGCCTCGCGACGCCAGCTGTCTACCTTACTGCAGACTCAAAATGCAACCGGTGGGGTATACCAGACGGCGGAGCAAAACCGGATTGGAGTCGTAACGCAGCGGACAGTATCCAGTGGAAAGTTGGGGTAAGCAACATCACCAAACACTTGGAGCGTGCGCATAGAATGAAGCCAAAGGAGTGCAGCATGTTTGATTGCTATAACAAAGCGAGTAAAGTTTGCAGCCCGGCTAACGCTAAAGACTGCAGCGCCGAAGCAGCGGCACCCGGTTTCGTTTCTGCGAAGTCAGATGACGGAATTTACCAAAAAGTACTGGTCCTCGGTATACATCCCTAGTGACCAGAGATTTTTTTTCCCCCAATGCTTTATTGAAAACGTAATTAGCGACCACAGATACCAGACTATACATCGCATGCAAAGCGTGGCCACACAGCAGAAATGTACCGCGGGAAATGGTATAACAATAACAGAAAATGTAAATTCGATTTATTATTTTGTTTTGGTTTCCTTGTTTATTGTATTTTCTTTTTTGGGCTGAGAATAGGAAAATAAACCCAAGTTTTCAATGTTTGGTGCGTACAGAAAAATGAAATATTGACTCATTTTTTTCGTTTTGTGTTTTCTAGATTAAATGGAATAATTGAATGATCAGATGATACACGGACCATGATTGAGTGTAAGGCATGTTGTCAGAGATTCACGCAACGTAGTGTGAAACAGACAGAGATGAGCAGGAGAGATGCTGGACTTAGAGCAGCTCAGACTATCACAGATGCACAGCCAGCGGGCCCGGTTCTAGGCATGGGCACGGGGGGGCAATGCCCCCCCAAATGCTTCGGCTGCCCCACCAAACCGACCCCGCTTCATTCCGGAAAAAAAAAAAAAGTGTATTCAAAGATATAATATTGTAACGTATTCCCATAAATGCTGCTCAGAGTAATCACAGTCCACGGCTCTTCTGCCAACAGAGCCGGTGTCTCTCTCTCTCTTGTACCGTGCATACAGTCAGTAGCAGCTTCTCTCAGTTAGCATCACATTAGATACTATGGGCACTCCAGGCTTGTCAGTTGTTAGCATGTCGGCTAGCAACTGCTAGTAGTAGCCTAGTCCCATCGGCGGCTGCCGCTGAGTTTGTCTCTGTCCCGCTCCGCGGCATGGGAAGCGCCACACGGGCAGGCTACGTACCGGTTGTGAAGCGGGTTTCAACTTTCAACCCTTGTTAGCCCCGCTGTTAGTCCTGTTGGCCCACGAGCCTCACCCACCCCCGCAGACAGGATTAAACAACACACGTTAGTGAGAGGGGACTCCATAACCTGTAAATTCAGGTTAGCACCGCCGGCCACTGTTTAACGTTACTTCCTGGGGCCAGAGCCTCCGACAGTGGCTAATCTGAGGCTGCTGGCATCTGGCAGGGGGAAACAAGGAAACCCAGACGGGATCACACGACTTTCCAAAGCGCGAGAAAGTCGTACACAATAATATAGCATCAACCAATCAGACAAGATTTATTTATTTATTTTTATAGCGCTGTTTACAAAATTGCTTTGTCACAGATTATAAAGAAACTTACATTTTGCCCCACCACCAAATTTCCCAACCTCCCTTCATATCTACCACGATTAATTTGGGAAATTTGGTAGTGGGGCAAAATGTATGTGACAGACTGACAATCTTAAACATGGGCAGATGCCAGAGGAACCACAAGTCCTTATGGACCGGCTGATTAATCATTCTTTTCCCTGTCTAGTAGTGTTGTGACGTTCACGAACGAACCAATTCTATTGAACGGCTCGTTAACATGAACGATGGGATCCGAGTCGCAGCTTGGAACCGTTCTTTTTTTTTCTTTTTTTTTTAATATCACTGTGTGCTCCTCCTTTGCTCCTCCCCTGAGTGGGACAGAGAAGTTACATGGGGAGGAGCGCAGTCCAGTTGGACGGTGCTTATTAGATATGCAAATGTAGCATGATGCCACCTGAGTGCTGCCTTTGCATAAAAAAACAAAAAAGGAGAGCAGAGCAGCTGCAGCAGAGGACAGCAGCAGAGGACAGTTTTGTTCCAAATCTCACCCTATCATACCTCCCAGTGATTATTTCCAAGATAAAATGAGTGACCACCAGGCTGGCCTCTTAAAATGTAAAAAATTAAAAAATCAGTCAAATGAGCCAGTTTTTTGAATGGCTCTCTGAAAGGCAGTGGTGGTTCTAGACCGGTTTTAATAGGGGGGCCAGGTTGGGGCCGGCTTTTTTGTTAGGGGGCACATACAACCCGGGAAAAGACAAATCCCTCATTTAGACAAGGGATAAATGGGACTTCAAACAATGTTTACAATTTCAACAACTTAGATTGGGTAGTAAACTGCTGAGACACTTTATTTCCACCTTTCCCTTCAGTAAAAAATCTGTGCAAGAAATCTGTCATTGTATTATTGATGCAGACTCCCTGTCGGGGGGGCCACAGGGGGGTCCAGACTCAGAGTTACGGGGGCACTGGCCCCTGTTGGCCCCCCCCTAGAACCGCCCCTGCTGAAAGGAACGGCTCACCAAGATCCGGCTCCCCTCAAAGAGCCATAAATCCCATCTCTACTGTCTAGCGTTATTCAAAGGCTAAATGACAATTTAGTCTCTCCAATTCTTTCACATTTGCTGAAATTACAATCTGATCACTATTTATATACCACATACAAGTCTCTTTATCACAGTCATGGTTACCCCCTACAGTCACAAACTTTTACATCAGTCTGCATTCTTTTGTAGCGAATTTCTTATTCAGATGTTCAAAAATGTGCATGGTTTGAAATAATACAAATCTACCTCAGTTTTTTTATTTGATTATTTGTTTGCAAAAGTAAAAAATGAACCAATGCCTTCTGGGAATTTCAAGACTGTATTGAGTGGACCATGCCTGCGTGGTTGTTGGAAGTTAGAGATTGAAAATTGGAAGTTGAATGAGATTAAGCTAGCAAAAAATTGAAGGCATCAAGCGACACAAGGGGTGAGCGGAGAAAAGAGGGAGAGAGAAATCTGAGAGCACTGTAGGCTGACGGAGAAAAATGCTGCAAACCGACTTGATTTGTTTTTAAAATCAAGTGCAGCTTCATCTAGAAGAGGTAAACATGGATAACGAATGATGGCAAGACATTCTTATTATGGAACGGCTGGCTCTGATGATTTTTTTTATGCATTGGGGTTGTGCATTGATATGTCCATGTTTTGGTGCAGTTGTTTATAGCATCACTGGGGCTCAAAAGTGTGTGTTCTTTCCGAGCGTCAAAAGTTCTATCTGCCAGTTGCGCAATATTTAGGTTTAGATTCCATTTAATATTAGATAACAAATTATAATTGGGCATTGATAAAGTTGTCCTACATTGGGGAGGTGGAGGTGGGCTTAAAATGTAAAATGCCAATTACATTGTAGCTTCAAATTTAAATAGAAAATACGTTAGTAGACTGACATCAATAATTTGTTGGCCACAGAATTTGTTTTCTTTGTCAATCCAGAAAAAGAATTCCCGTTAGAGCTTTGCCGATGGAACCACGGCGAATCTGTGATGCTTACGTCTGGGTTGGCATCATAGACTGGTAGGCATACAAAAAAACGTCATCCCTATGGCACTCAAAAAAGTAGCAGTTGGTGACCCATCAACATTTCTTACTGCCCCCCAATCAAGGCAGTCTAGAACAGGGCCTGACAGCCAGTGTAGCCAGTCAGTAGTTTGGATCTCCAACATTCTACATCACTGGAACGAGATAAAGTACCTGCAGAAATCCGGCCCATGTGTTGCTTCTGTCAGAGTCTTAGATTTTTTGCAATCAGTTGTGTGTCTGTCACTTTTATGTAAATCTGCCGAAAGGCTCAATTCAGCCAATGCAATGTGTCTCCCTCATTGGCTTTTAAAACACCTGCCCCGTGTGAGGATTGAACTCACGACCTTCAGATTATGAGACTGACGCGCTGCCTACTGCGCCAACGAGGCGTGAAAAAGAGTCATCATGACTGACATCAATTGTCACAATTACATTTGTCAAGTCGCATGACTTTTTTCACATGTCTGCTTGATGGGCCAACAAGGCAGTTAGATCACTTATCACATGTTCAGTGGTGAGCAAATCCATTTACCTTGACAGTTTATGGTTGATTTTTCGACACAACAATTAATGAAACAATCTTAACACGTCAGCTTGATTAGTTGTGACGATTCCAATTGTGAAGTCACATGATTTTTTTCAAATGTCTGCGTGTTGTACTAGCTAGGCAGTTAGATCACTTGTTGACCCCTTCGCCCAAAAATTGATGAAACGATCTTAACACTTCTATTTGATTATTTTCAACATTTTTAAAACTTGGGATTGTTATTGGCTTCAGATTTCACTGTTAACAAAAGAAGATAAGTGCAAGTAATTCCAACAAGAAGTTGTAATACAATGATGTTGTAAGTTTTGAATGTGTGTAAGGAAAGTGGCACATATGAAGCTTCTTGTAAGTTAGTTGTGTGTTATTTTTATGGAATTCTACTCCGTTCAGCCTATGTACCACATGTCTCCCATATTGTATTCTCTTGTCATCTGCCTTTAAAAATCCTGCCCCGTGTGAGGATTGAACTCACGACCTTCAGATTATGAGACTGACGCGCTGCCTACTGCGCCAACAAGGCTTAAAAAAAAGCAACCTTTTTGTTCAACCTGCTTTGTCGATGTTGCAGCTGGAGACTTGTTGACGTAAGTGAGTGAGCTGTCGCGATTGCATTTGTCAAGTGATGTTTTCAAACGTCTGTTATTGTACCAGCAAGGCAGTTAGAGCCCTTGTCACGTGTTCAAAGATGACCCAAACTACTCACATTCACAGGTTGTTGTTGATCTTTTCCCACAACAATTTACGAAACAATCTTTACATGTCGACTTTATTACTTTTTACATTTTTAAAACTTGCTGTCCCTATTGACTTTGGGGTTGACTGTTGACAAAAGAGGGCCGGTGCAAGCTGAGAAAACACAAGACTACGAATGTAATTCTAACAAAGAAGTTGTGACACAGTGATGTAGTGAGATGATGTAGTAACTTGACTGTTTATTGTTGGTCTCACAAATAATAACTGACAACAACGCTTTTTACATTCTTGACTCTTAAGAGTTGATTGTTGATGTAAATGTTGATGTAAATGTTGAATTACAATTTGAAATGTAACAACAGTAAATAAATGGGGAGTCTTTGTAAAGTTTCCAAATACAGGTTCAGGTATTGAAGGACTAATTTTTCATTCTTACAGCACATGACTGGTACATTACTTTTTTCCTACTTTGCGATTTAACATTCTACATTGCTGGGACGAGATTCACTTTCACACAAATTAGGTACTTATGATGCTTCTGTGAGATTCTTGTAATCAGTTGTAAGTTTGTAATTTTTATACAAATCTATCATGCACATTTCAACCTACTGCAACATTGTGTTTTGTTGTTATGTCCCTTTAAAGAAATGTGCCCCGTGTGAGGATTGAACTCACGACCTTCAGATTATGAGACTGACGCGCTGCCTACTGCGCCAACGAGGCTTAGAGGGATAGTTCGGGTTTTTTGAAGTGGGGTCATATAAAGTACATATCTATAGTCGATCTGTTTCCTACCGTAATCACCGATCAGCGCAGCCTCAGTTTGGAGAAGTAGAGAACCGCTCCAGCCCAGACGCTCAGCTGTGTACTGCAGTGAACGGGGTTCAGCAAAAAAGCGAAATTAACCACCTAAAACAAGGCTCACGTAAAATTTTTTACACCAGTTCAAGTGTACGTTGTATAGGTAAAATTCACACCGCTTTACATCACTGTCAGACAGCGCTTTCTTTTGGCACTACATTTTCTCAACCACAGAACCTTCGTATCCCTACGCATTAGCGTAACTGGGCAACAGCTGATCTGCGAGCGGCAGCTGGACGAGAGGTTTCCTTTCAATAAAAACGAAACTTAACTCTCCATATCCTTCCGCATTAGCGCTCATGCGTAGGGATACGGGCCTTCTGCGGTTGGGAAAATGTAGTGCAAAGGAAGCGCGGTCTGACGGCGATGTAAAGCGGTGTGAATTTTACCTATACAACGTACACTTGACCTGACATAGATTTTTTTAGGTGAGCCTTGTTTTAGGTGGTTAATTTCGCTTTTTTGCTGAACCCCGTTCACTTCAGTACAAAGCTGAGCATCTGGGCTGGAGCGGCTCTCTACTTCTCCAAATTGAGGCTGCGCTGATTGGTGATTATGGTAGGAAACAGATTGACTATAGATATGTACTTTATATGACCCCACTTCAAAAAACTCGAACTATCCCTTTAAAAGTGGGTTTTTATGATTGAGATCAGTTGTCACAATTTTCACATCACATGATGGGTTGAAACGTCTGTCTACCGCACCATCAGAGCTGTTGTCACATATTAAAAGGTGAGCAACAATAACAGCTCAATTTATTTTTGTTGGTCGGTTTGGAAAACTGTGACGGTCCCTGTCTAGTGTTGATGTGATGAGGTGGTTGATCAGTTATGGTTTTTCCTATGTGTCCTTGAAGGTAACATCAGCAGAGTACAGATTGGGAGCACCCTGTGCAGGCGCTCCTAAAAGGATAAAAACCCAGTCGCAACCCGGCCCTCGCTCTCTCTGATTGGTGTGCATCCCCGCCAGCAGCGGCAGCACATTTTCTTTGTTTGGTTTCTGCTTTGTTTTCACTTTACAACATTTACACCCCATTTTGCCCACGCATCCACATTTACATTACTGATGTTACTGACTAACACACTTCATATTTGTATTTATAACCTCAGTTGTTTAAGTTAATTTAATAAATTCACTAATTTACTGCAATCTATTGTGTCCTATGCCGTATTTGTCATAACCTATGAGCCGGGTTATGACAAATGGGGGGCTCGTCCCGCCTTACTGAATCAGCGGTCAACAGTGCATTAATACCCACCCTAAATAACCACATGAAGACTAGGGGGGAGTTTAGTAAGCTGGTTGGGTTTAGATAGTGGGGAAACTCCAAACCGAATGGAGGTCTTTTCCTCTACTGTGCAGGAGTGAAGAAGTCCAGGAATCTGGAAAACGAAAACCTCAGATCATCCCGGATTACAACAGCTGCAAAGGGGCTGTGGACAACCTAGACCAAAAATAATAATGCATCAAAATCAATGTTATTAGCAATTATTGACCTAGTCAAGGCTCTAATAGCCTCATCCTAAATATTCCATTTTGCACTTTATTTTTGGAAAATATTAATATTTTGTGTTTTTATCATTGAGAAAATCAGGTGTTTTATGACAAAAAGGGCATAAAAACGTAAAAAAATACAAACATATATAAAAAACTTCATATCTATGGTTAGGTCTGAAGTTGTTGAAAAGATCTGATGCAGTGAAAGTGAAAAAAAATATTTATATATGACATTTTTATCACACTTTAATGAGGGACCATTTTGGGCCCCAAGGTTAAAACTTGTAGGTTTGTTGAATTAACTCTCATTGCTCCAAAACTAATAATGCATCAAAATCAATGTTGTTATCAATTATTGACCTAGTCAAGGCTCTAATAACCTCATCCTAAATATTCCACTTTGCACTTTATTTTTGGAAAATATTGATATTTTGTGTTTTTCTCATCGAGAAAATCTGGTGTTTTATGACAAAAAGGGCATAAAAACATACAAAAACATAAAAAAAATATGAAAAACTTTATACCTATGGTTAGGTCTGACGTTGTTGAAAAGATTTGATGCAGTGAAAGTGAAAAAAAATATCTATATATGACATTTTTATCACACTTCAATGAGGGACCATTTTGGGTCCCAAGGTTAAAACTTGTTCATTTTAAAGGTGCCTCAAGGGTTAAAGAAACATGCCCCGTGTGAGGATTGAACTCACGACCTTCAGATTATGAGACTGACGCGCTGCCTACTGCGCCAACGAGGCTTAAAAGTGAGTTTTATGATTGAGATCAGTTGTCACAATTTTCACATCACATGATGGGTTGAAACGTCTGTCTACCGCACCATCAGAGCTGTTGTCACATATTAAAAGGTGAGCAACAATAACAGCTCAACTTGTTTTGTTGGTCAGTTTGGAAACAACCACAGAACGTCCTCTTCTTCTCGTCCCTGTTAGTTCAACAGTTTACCAAAGCAAACTCTTTCTTTTTCTCTTCTTGCTCTACAAGCTTCGTGTGCTCGTGTTCATACTTTTCTTCTCTCCCAGTACTTTTCTTCTCACCTCTTTTTCCCCAGTGTGAGGTATCCACTGAAATATAACGCATTTCCTATCATACTCTACAGCTAATCAAACAAGCTACTGTTCCATACAGTATCACATAAAAACACTGTGCCGTCAGATATTTGATAAAAGCCCTTTTTGGTGAGAGAAATATCAAACACCGGAGGCAGGGATGCTAGAAACACTTTATTTATCGAAACAACCAGCTGATGTTTGGAATAAAACATTACAAAGAAACACAATAAATTATTTAAGTAAAGCATACAGTTTTTGTCATGAATATTTTTCAGAAAACAGCAAAGCAGGTTGACTTTTTTTATTGCTAAAACTAACAGCGGCGTCTTTTCTCGCAGTTTGAAAACATGACGGAGCAGTCCTCACAATCCCACGAAGGGCGGCTTAAACTCTGGACCAAATCTTGCTGAAGCTCTGAAACTTCTAATGTGTAGGAAAAATCCAAACAATTACACAAGCAGGTTTAAATGTGTGACCGTGAATTACATGTAGGTTCCTTTGTTTAAAGAAGTGGATGTGAAAACAAACCGTTTATGAGCAAAAAAGAGGAATGTCACTTTGAGGCACTCAACAATGGAATGTGCTGATGATGGCAGAAAGCTGGCAGACACAGGATGTGCACACACACACACACACACACACACACATGCTTCACATACATTTACAATACATCTCCTGCTGGCAGCTTATGTCTGAAAAACATAGTCGTTGGTACAGTAACAAAAAGAAATTTGCGGCGAAGCATCTTGAAGAATGACACGCTCCCTAAACACACCATCTGGCTCGTTAGCTGCTGAGGATTTAACGGAGTCATTTACCTGCTAACCATCCTCTGAGAAATTTGAACAAATCTTCAGCTTTGCATGAGCTTTGTGTTTATCTTTGTGTCTCAAAAAATGCATCATGCGGGAATTAAAAAAAAAACGTTCACAAGACAGGAGACGACAGAAGCTTTGTAGCAAAGTGAGGATGCTACAGCCAGAAAAAACAGTGTGTGTGTGTGCGCGTGTGTGTGGAGGGTGTCCGGGATAAATTACTTGGACTGTCACTATCGCACAACCCAACGCATCTCTGGAACATTTAAGAGTGTCTGGTGCCCTATGCCTGCCAAATACCACCCTTCACTCAGAGAACACACACATGCACATGAAAGTGTCGCCTGTTCACAGCTGATCGGGTTTCACTGTGACCGAGGAATCGTCTCAGTGTCCGGTTATTCCTTTTTTGTCTCTCTTTAGAACAAAAAGTAGTGTGCAAAATCCCATTTTCTCGCTGTAGATCTGGCCTTGTGAAGCGGGTCTCAGCATGCAATGGCGATGGTGGGACGATGATGGCGTCTTTTTATTTCTCACAGCCGGGTCATATGTATGGAAATGATAAGCAGTTAGTTTGAAATCTCGCTCAGCGGCTTTGATACTCCTGCTACCGACACAGTCCACATGAACTGAACTGTTCACAATGCTTGTATCTGCTGCCAGCTCTCGCAGACTGTTGGTAACCCTCCACCCCTTGAAACAAAAGGACCCCTTCCTGAGCTGTTATAGGCAGACCGGCAGAGAAAAGGAACATTTCTCTGACTTAGTTTCTCTTCTATTGTGGCTGCTGTTGCAGTGGGTCAGATTGTGATACATGTGAGCGTCCTCATGAGTAAAAAGAGCAAAAAAATAATAATAAAAAAACACAAAATCAGGCGAGCGGAATGCATGAACGTGCTGATTGAACCCGCTGAAGTAGCTGCAATCTTTCAAGCGCTGTATCTCGAAAAGTGGCTCTCATCCAGGAGCGCTGGTAATCTACAAATAGGAGGCTCGCTTGATTGTCCCTTTTTCTGTCAGTCGACTCCCACCCCCCTCCCCTAAAAAGTCCCTTCCTGAGTGTCTGTCTTTCTTTCCTCTCATGTGCCCCGGGTCTAAGGATCGAGGTTTTATCCGCTTTAGCAGAATTCCTGTTGGCAGTAGGAATGCCTGGAACGCTCGGAAACCTGGGTAGAGCACTTCGGCCTCATCTGACATGCCTTTTGATGTGTTGGAAATTGAGTGATGGAGGGAGAACAAGCTGGTGTGTGTGAAGCGTATGGATGGAAGGACAGACAAAGGGAAGTGCAGATATGCGCAGACAGGAATCTGTGCAAAACAAAAGAGGGCTGCACTGAAAAATAGAGCAGTGAAAGAATTCAGTATAAATAACTGCAGTGTTTATCTTTAGGTAGGTGCAGGAGCCTAGAGTTGAACGTGTGTGTGTGTGTGTTCAGATCTGGAGGGTTGTGGTTAGCCTAATTTCACATCAAGATAAAGTGTTATTTTGGTTTACACTTCCTCCGACACCTCTCCCTCCCTCCGTCTGTCTCACGCTCACTCATCTCAGCATGCTCCTGGCGGAAGAAGCACCTGAAGTTTCTAGAAACAGTCTTATTATAACAGGAAGAAATGCAAATACATGCACATGGAATGAGGAGTAAAAAACAGTTTGCACAGCAGTTGGAGTCTGTTTCAATTCAATCAAGTTGCCAATTATTGAGCTGCTTTAATCAAAATATAGGCTGAATGTAACTTTAATTGAATTTGGGTGTTTTTTTCTTCATAATATGGTATGTTTGTACTCCAAATGTTTGTTTTTTGGAGAATGAAACTTTGATTGAATTGAAGTAAATTTCTCTGGCGACCTATTATGCTCTTTGTTTTTGTCCTTTCCTTCAGTGTGTTATACATGTTCTTGTGAATGTAAAAGATCTTGAAAGTTTAAAACGTCCAAGTCCGCACTGTCAGAAGCTCCTCTCTCCCACCGAAAACACTGCTCCTGAAACGCCTCGTTAGTGGTCTCGTCTTTAATTCTTTGACTTTGTGAAAAATAAACAATTTATTTATAAGAATTGATTCAGCACAGTGGCTGTTGTTGTAAGTGGCGCTGGGTCAGGCGTGCGTGAGCTGACCAGTAAGAACAGACTCGGTATTTAGGAGGCGAACCTTAAGGAGAAAGGAGCCAAAACAGAGCGTTTCAGACAGGGAAAAGTTTTCTGAGCATTAAAGCATGTAAACCTACTCTAGTAGTAACCCGAAATAAAATCATCTCCTTAAGCACCTTCTATGGTGCAAAACTGATGTTTAAATGCGGTCTAAACAGGCGGGATTAAGTCTCCAAGTCGCAAGAAAAAAGAAAACGAACACGTTCGGCTGGAGTTTGGAAGGCAAGTGGTCATTGAGTAGGATGCAAGCTGCAGTTTGTCGGTCAAATTGTCGCCCTCTTCTCTGCTGCATGTGTGTCTGCGTTGCTTATATTATATGAAGTCTGTTGCAAAATAGATAAAAAGAACTTGTCCAACAGTTCCAGGTGCACGTCGCCAGTCTCAGTGTCTCAGCGAGGGGGCTGGGAGGGACAAGCACACTCGCACTTTTCATGGTGCGTGAGGTGGATCTCATCTATGTTCCAGCGCACCCGCTGCCGCCGATGGCGCTGATACAGAGTGACCTCTGGGGCGTACTTCAGCACCTACAGGAGTCAGAGAATAAGACAGAAATAATGAGGAGAGAGGGGAGAGATTCACCATTACTTGAATTGCTGGTAGGTGTTAAAAAATACTTTGCCAAAGTCATTGTTGTTGATGCCAATAAATCCAATTGAATACGAAAGAGGGAGAGACATGCAGAGAAAATAATGAGCGGCTGAACCCTGTTTTAAAGAGCATCGTTCATGACAAATCACCGCAGGAGTTCGACAGAGAGCAGAGAAAAACACTGCTCTCTAACACGTATCACAAAAAACTTGACATTGAAGCCAGTCAAGGACGTTGAAGTAGAGGTTATGAGGAAAAGGCAGGGTTTCTATGAGTGCTGTAGTGCTCGTTGAAGCTCTGGGGGCTGTGAGGAAACAACGTGCCCACCCTTCCTCGTGTTAATCATAACGGACCAAGCGGGAATTCCTGTTTGATTCAATACAAAGAGAGAACATACCAAAAATCAGGCACTTAAAGAAAAAAAAATACGCTACACACACATATCAAAGAAATTGATAGAACTGATATATAGAGTTTGCTGTTTTGATTGTCTCAGAAAGTTTGATAATGGTTGTTTTAAAGGAGACCTGTGGTGCTTTTTTGTTTGTTTTCCACTTCCTTAGTGTGTTGAAAATGTTCTTGTGTATGAATGTGCTCCTCTCTTCCACAGAAAACACTGCTCCTGAAACACCTCGCCAGTAGTCTCAACTTGAACTCTGTGACATCACACTATGGCATCATGTCACACATTTGCACAATTCATGCCTAGCTGCTAGTTTGGCACGTAAGAACTGATTTAGCACAGCTGCTCTGTTATTGTTAGCGTTGCTGGCTCAGACATGTGTGAGTTGACCAATCAGAAGAGACTGGGTTTATTCAGGAGAGGGGCTTAAAGAGACAGGAGCAAAAACATAGTGTTGAGGGGGGATACATTACTGCCGCACTGGACAGCATGGATAAACTAGTAGTAACTGTAAATTAGGAATCTGAAATAAATTAAAGTTTCATTGTTTACAAATGTGGAGGAACAGGTTACAAGACTCTGTTTACACCATGGAACGGATGTCATAGTAAGATTTAGTTGAACTTTAGTCGACACTGTTTGCCACATAGTTCGCAACGTGCCACCTCTAATGTGAAAACAGAGTGGAAGTACAGACTGTTCCACTGTTGATGCAGTGAATTTGTGCTCCAGGGCTTAGTGAAAGTGAACCTGCCCGTGATTGATGTCAGGACTTCCCAGCACTGAAACAATAGGGTGAGTCTTTAGAAGTTCAGTCAGTGAAGGAAGCAGTTACAGGTCTTAGACTGCCTACAAGGAGATGAGATGGAAACACACATATACATAAAAAAAAAACACACTCATGAGAGCATGACAGCTTTATGTTTGTACAGTACACACATACACAAACACACCTTTATCATGCTGTTGTACACTGTGACTTACATACACACACACACACACACACACACACACACATAAGCGCAATTACGACCCAAATCCCACTTTTGTCTAAATTTCCATTGTATGATTTTTAACAGAGAGAGAGAGGGAGAGAGAGAGAGAAAGCCCTGCAGACCAAGTTTCAATAATGAAGCTATATGAGAACAAAGACACAAAGAGATGGAGGGAAGAGAAAGAAAAGAATGAATGACAGGCTTAAGAACAAGAATGGTTCATTGCAAAGGGATAAATTGAAAATGGGAATTGGGAAGAATGAAAGGATGATGGAAGCCCACAGAGAGAGAGAGAGAGAGTGATAGAATGCTAACAATGCACTGGGAGAGATATGGAAAGATTGGAAAGAGAACGACGGCGTCGACATAGAAAACGAACGGGGGGGAGCGGCAGGGAGAAAGTGTGAGGCTACTGGTGCATTGCTGCTTCATTGTGGATGCAGCTCCTGCCTCTGCACACCACGTCTCTCTCTTCCTCGCTCGCTCACCATCTTTTTAGCCCCTCGCAGGTAGCTGCCTTCAATGCACTGGAAATTTTTACATGTTTGAATAAGCACCCCCATCACTTTTCTGTAACACCGCCACCAGGGCTCGAGTCTAAATTAAACGCTGTGGCATTAATGGGAAAGCCACAGCATGCCACCATATGCAGGGATGTATAATGCATATCCTTTTCTGCATTCTTCACAGCACTAAATCTATTATCAATCTTATGGGCGAGGAAATCAAATCAGTTTAAGTTTAAAACAGAATATCGTAAACACTGACGTTGTAATGGAGATTCTTCTGTAGTCAGATCAGTCTACAAGAAATATTTGGCTTCAGTTTTTCACTCTTGGGATGAAGGACGAAAAGGGGAAAAAAAACGACAATATTCATCATGAATCAGTCACCCTAAAGTTCCATGCTAATGTTTCAAGTACGAATATCCAACAAATCCACGTTGGTTCATTGCCAATGGCTGACAGTCATGGACCACTGAGACCTGGAGTTGTTGGCACTTGTGACCTGTGGGAGCTGTGGGAACTACATTGTACACATATTACACAGATTAATTAAGACAACATCACCATGACCCATGTAAGGCCAATCCAGCATGCTAGATTATATTAGTAGCCAACACATTCTCAATCTCTACTTGTCAAATACGCCAGCTCGGTCAGATGGGTTAAGCTTCACACTACTTAGCCCTAGTGTCAGTTTTGCACACAGAAGGCTCTGTGGTCAAGTTAGCTACAATGTGGCATATGCAATGTCCTATTAGACTTTCAAAATAAAGCTTGCTGATTTTAGTTTATTGCGGTTTGGTTATGTTTAGACACACAAATAATCTGGTTAGGTTGAGGAAAATATCATACTCTGGGTTAAAGTAACTATATTCACTCTCCTAACTACACAAGTGACACAAAAAAAAAGAAAAAAAAGATAAAAGTGAAGAAAAATGTTTTGCGTGATGCTTTGACTGGTCCAACACTGCGTCTCCATGTTGGAAGACCTACCTCATGTAGTTTGGCTGTGGTCTTGGAGGCCTGACAGGTGCAGCCGTTGTTCCAGTTGTCTGTTCCGCAGCCACAGTTTCCTCCACAGCGTTTGACCAGCAGACATCGAGGGAAGAAGACGGCGTTGGTGGCCCTCAGCTCCTCACGCAGGTTCACAGAGTAGTTGCGAGGCGTGCAGCTGTACCGCTTGACGTCGTCGTACAGACGGTTCAGATCAACTGTGCAGAGAGAGGAAAAGAGAAAATAGGTTTTTTGTTCTGTTTGGCCTTTTCTTTCCTCATTTGCATTTGTTGTCATGGCAACTTTACTTTATTTGTTTCAAGACACAGAAAGACATCAGTTCCTCATCAACTAGTTATTGACAAAGCTACTATTGTGTTACATGGAATGAAACAATCAATAAAAAAACAAATGTTTTTTTTATGTAAAAAGTAAGGGAGGGTGAGTGAGACAAAAAGCCATTTTGATTTATATTTGCTTGTCTGTTGCTTCGTATAACTATTAATGTGTGGCTGTGGAGGGAGACCGAAGCAGGGGGAGGGAGGCAAATAGGGCAAAGTGGCTATAATTCACACAAAAAATATGCTCAGTATTGATCGAATGAAAATGGTTGGAAGATGAGGAAGGCCTATTAGGTATGAGTACAATTACAACAACAATTGACTGTAGAGGAACAGATGGAGAGATGAGTGGAGGAAAGAGAGACATTAAGATGCAGAAAGAGCGAGCACACAGCAGTACAGGAAGCGGGGGCCCATTAATTGATTGTAGATTGAATGTATTGATTGCGGTCTTTCTTCATGTCATCACTTTGGAGAAAACGATCTTGTTTGTGCACACAGGAGCTTTGTTCATTGGCCTGTTGTAATGGTTCAAAACGCATTTCAGGAGAATTAAAGGGACTATGGGAGAAGCTGACTGGAAATAAGGGACAAAAGCACGCAACCAAAAAGGGAAAACTAGGAGTGCCAGATCCAGCTTGATCAATATTGGCCTTTTCTCCCTATATGTTTCACTTTGGCATCGGAGACTGAGGCCAAACTGTAGCAGGTGTGTATTAATTTGAATGTTTGCATGGCAAAGGTACGTAATGGAATGAACCATCTCCAGCATTTTCTCGGATTAAGTTGTAAGCTAGAGGGATGAATGCATGAGTGAAGGAGACTACGCATGTGGAAAACAGTGGTAACATGTTATTTTCTTCATATTCAATTTCCTTGAGGGAACCTCCCAAAAGGATGAATAAAGTATTCTGCAGGCTATCCAGAATGACAACAGGTGTTTTGGCAGATAGATGAGACACAAAGTAGGAAAAAAGAAGAAAGGACAAATATGAAAGAGAAGAGAGAAGGAAGAAGAGCACCAATCAGCAGCAGATTGACTGCTCTCTCCACTGAGGTCATCAGCAGGATAATCATCACCCTGCTGTCCATACCATGAGTGGCAATTACACCAGGTCATTGAACTACTGCTTATGTCCAATTTCTAAGATAGCTGATTGTTAAGTCACATTCCCAACTTGTCAGATACTGATGCTTTAGGCTGGTGGCCAGGCCAACCAACCAAAGAGACAATAACAATGTAATACTGCCGTAGTTACGCATCACTCTCTCATGACTATGTACATTTGCAAAGAATACACAGTAGTTTTAAAACCTTTTTTTTTTTTTCAAGAATACTTAAAAAAAATCAAATCTGAATGACTTAATTTCACTTGTTTGCAGTGCCGTTTATTTTATTGTTGGAAAAAGAAAGGTTATTCATTTAAACTGTTCCAAGAGAACAAAATGAAGCCAAGTGGAGCCATGTAATGTTGTACCCTTGTTTATTGCCCCATAATAGTTGCCTGTAACTACTCACATCACTTGTTAAACACAATGTGGCTGTTCTGTATGTTTACAGCATGATGGTAAACGTCTTTCAGAAGCATTTTCATTCTGTAAACAGGCTCTGAAGACTTTCCCTTGGAGGAGCCCTCAAGGACCCCCCTGCACTGGGAATGGTTAGGCAAGGCCTCATTCAAACCAGCTTGATTGATGTGACTACACAGTATCAACGCAGGCGACTGTCACGGTAAACTGGATTAGTTTGGATATTTTAGGAAGCATCAGGATTTGATCCATCAGTCACCATGGAGTCTTGGACCTTGCTGTAGTGACACTCCCTTAATTGTTGCCTAAGGTTTCGAGGAGACAACCTTGAGGATCATGGGAGGCACCCACTGGACTTAATTCAGGCACTTCACTACCTGCAGAAACCACTTCGGCAGAGGTTGACTGAACAACCCCCTCAGCAAAAGCAACACGACAAGAAGAAATCGCTGATGCGTTCACCTTCATGGTAGAGTGAAACTGTCCTCTGTGCAACAAAGAGAGGCCAAAAAATTCAGTAAACTGTTCTGAGTGAGTCCTACTAACGGTGGACTCAGGATGGTTGACTCCATAGAGGGGGGGATTACATGCTCTCCAGTCTGAAGCCAATCAGGGCCAAATGCTTCAATGGCTGCCCAAGTATTTGAATCTTATCACTGTTAACCCAAGACAGGGTCCCACAAAAGTAGGGTTAAAGTGGTCCCCGATGGGCTTTCTTTGGAATATTGTTCATCCAGTCCTGACTACCTTTGCTCCCATACAACATTAAAGACCAAAAGTGGTGTGGAGATCTTCCAGCATGAGTAAACTGAAAAAAAGTAGAGGCAGGGTTTTTCTCTGAGGGCCTTTACCAGTACCATGTTGGGTTGGTTGCTTTCCCAATAAGCAGACCTAACAAAAATCAAAGAGCCGATTACAGAGCAAAGCCTGGTTGAAATGTGGTAACCCTTTCCAAGTAAAATATTCTTGAAACAAGTCCATTTGCGGCGAAGATGAATGTCATTTCTTGGCTCATCACTAGCTTTTTCTCTTCACTGAAGCACAATGGGCTTTTATGACCCAATACAAGAATAAATGACTTGTCAAGATCGATACTTGCAGTGAACTACAACAGTGACACTTGCTGAGATTGGCTTCCATTGGCTTGTCTTTGAGCATTGCTTCAACAATGCAACAATGAAAATCAGTCCTGCATGAGAAACTACCTTAAAATCACGTCCTCCACGTTAGTATTACAATGACTTAATTTGCTTGATGTGCAATATTGTGTGAGAGTGAGAGAAATCAAAGGGAAGTGCAGTGGGGTCAAGGGAAGCCCTAATGGCATTGATAATCAATAAGCAATTGTTCACCAAAAGAAATCTTTGCAGTGGGGGTTTCCACTCGTGACATAAGGCATGTGGGAAGCCTGATGAACAACAATGAAGAGACAGAAGAGCAGGGGATTTGATCATTTGCTTTGGCAATACAAAGAAAGCGAGAGAGATGAAGGTGGAGGCTGTAGTATTCATCTTGACAGCGCTGATTGTCTCCTTATCGAAGAAGTAATACAGCACATATTTACAGGCAGTGTTTTCCTAATAAGATTAGATACAAGAGGGATGTAGAAAAGAAATGCGGCAAATGAAAGCGACTGTACTGTATGTGCATTTGCATACGCTTGCTGTTGTGCGTGGAGTCTTGATTGCGTGATTGCCCGCTCCTCTAAAATCCTGTCCCGCGTGCCGTCTTAGAGAGTTGCTGTGAGCACATTGGCTATTGTACAGTAGGCTAAATGAGAATGGGGATTATGTCTGCATTTATGTATTATCAGGCTAAATGAGGACAGCAGTATCAGCCAGTGGGCCTGTGTCATGTTTCAAATATAAAAAGAAAAACTGAATTTATTGGCGTGTTACTTCGGATGGAGACGTAACATTTGGGTGAAAACAAGTTACCACTCATGTGCTACTTTGAATCCATAATGGTATTTTTAATACAAATGTGACAACTGAAATTATATCATTTGCTAATGACTGACTTGGCCTTCTCAATTGATTTCTGCTATTGACTAAATCATGCAAACCACTATTGGTGCTATTTAAAAGCAATAGTTGTAGTACTGCTATAATCATCATAGCTTCAGGGGGATACTGAAATGTTCTACTCTGCACCAACTACTGTACTCTTTGTGCATCCCATCTGTTTGCCTTTACATAAAAACACCCAAGACACCATCAATGAAAGAAACCCTGTGTATCAAAGGTGCGATATGTCAGATTTAGTCACCTGTCGAAGGTGTTCCAAACAAATAGGGGGCAGCACATCACCAAAGGAACTGCTGAGTGCTGCTCACTATACTCTTTGCCGGAGCTAACACTGGCTGTAGCTATGAGCTTCCACTGCCCAGCTAGCTAAATTACATTGTTTTACAAAGAGTTATCAAGGCAATAGAGACTTGAATTTAGAAAGTCCAAGGTTTTATTATCTGATAAATAAGGAAAACAGGTGTTAGCATTTTGACTTCATTGACATTTGTGAGTTAATTCTGTTTATATATTAGTCTACACAAGCTGAGAGAGACAGGATGGGCTAGCACCAGCTGATTAGCATACTGATGTCAGTACTCTTGATATTCTGCTGATTTCTTACTCAAACCTAGTTTTGTTTTTGAAACCCTGGTATTGATCTTGAACCTTAACTTAAACATACTTTAAGTTAATTTTTTAATTTTTTACAGTGAAATTATTTTGTGGAACATATTACATGTATAACCTATAAAGATAGTATTTAAATTGTCATAATAGTGTCTCAATTACAAGCTCTTAGGCTTTATGTTGTATGAATACAAAATACTGATGATGACTGCAATCCACGTCGTTCTTCAGGATAAAGCAAATTAATCTCTTGCTAAACCGTCAGAATGATACTGGATATGCAGCAGTTTATTAATGATGTATTAGCCCTATCTACATGAGAAAACGTACAATTTATTCACTCATGTATCTTTGCAGGTCAGCAAACTACCATAACTAACTTGCTAGGCGAAGGTGAAACATGGAGGGGGTGTTCAGCATTACGGATTCATCTCATCTTCTAGTGCAGACCCAGCACTCTGACACAGCTCACAGCTGAATCACAGAAACCGTTTTTTTTCCTACATCTCCTTTTGTTGTGAGAGGTAGGCTACAGGTGACAGAACCCATCATTTCTCTTTTCATGATTTAACCGAAGAGCAAAATGACAGATTTTCACAAAGTGAAGGTCTCACGGATGATGACATGAATGTGAGGATGACAAGAGTAACGACATGTACCTCTGACATTCTTAATGTTTGTTTACATCTCCCGAGGTGATGCAAGGCGTGATGTGAAGGAGCCGAAATCTTCTATGATGCCTTTTAACACTAAACACCGGGGACAACAGGTACGTATGCTTACGTGGGAGAGTAAACTGCATGTTTATGCAGTTAGCAAAGGTATAGACACAGGTCGTGTGTGCGTTGGCTTGCAGGGCTGAGTTTGTGTCTTTTTAAGGGGAATAAGTGTAATCTCAGAAAAAAAGCAGTGTTGTGGAACCTTGTCAGGGAGTGCGGGGGAGACAAAGACAGAAAGACTGAGAGCAAGCAACGCTGCAAGAATGACTGTGTCACTCACACAGCCACCAATGTAAAAAAATTAAAAAAAGGTGTAGCATCTGTGCATGTGAAATGTACAGATATGATTCTGCTCTAAAGCTTGAGTATGGATGTTTTATATAAGAGTGTTTTTGTGTTAATTTTATTTATGTGTGAGTGACTCTGTCTACAAAGTGTCCCAATTAACATCAGGATCAGACTCTGTGTCCTTCATGGGAACAAAGGTGGGTGTGAGCTTTCTGAGTGTGAGTGTGAATGTGTGTGTGTGTGCGCGTCTTAATGAAAACAAAGCTAAGCTGCTGACTGCGGCACATTTCTGCTCCGCTGCACAGGTTGAATTTCCAATTAGAGAGCGCTGCGCCGGTACAGTATATCAAAGACCCGCAGCACCTATGCACCTCTCTGTAGTGCTGCAACATGCACAAACTTCCCCAACACGTGGAGCCTTTTCATGCCGGCCGAGCACACACATGCGCGGATAAATAGAGATAGATTTGCTGTCAAGCACAAATATTTACTAAGGAACAGGAGAGCCCTCAGGTAGAAAAGAGAGAGGGATACAAAGCACAGGTGAGAGAGATGGGGGCGAAAGCACTCTGGTTTGTTGCAAGCTTCAGTGCTTCTATACACTAAACAATCACATGCACATGCGTGAACACACGTGTGTAACATGTAACAATAACAAGTAACAATCGCTTGCGTGCCAACATTTCATATCAGCTCTTAAGGACAAGATGTATTGCCTCGGTGACTTGAGGTTATTGACTTCACAGTAAAGAATTGCCCTGAACTTCTGGTCCTGTGTCACCTTAAATCTGTCACTGACTCACTTTGAGACCTACTTGAGGCAAATTGCTCATTTTGATGATGCAACCACATATTCAGGCTACGGTGTGTTGTTGCATCAGGAGCTGTTTTCCTTTTTCATCATGATCTTTTATGTTCAGAAAAATAGGACTTCTTTGATTTCCATACACAGGTCTTTCAAGTTCAAAAAGTATTTTCACACCCAAATTTATCCGAATGTTCTTCTCATCAATTTTTTTTTCCCCATTTGTATGTTCAGCTAACATGTTTTCACTCTAGTCAAATATGGCAGCATGGTCGGTGGACGTGATGGACTATGGACCATGATGCTTTCCCTAAATTATTAGCATCAGCTTTTGACGTTAATGGTGCTGCAGTGGTATTAGAAATAACACATATGCAATGTCCAGTTAGATTTTCAAAATAAAGCTTGCTAACTAACATTTCACATATGTCATATTATGACTTTTTGACTGTAAGCTAAAGTGTTTGTATCACTACAGACCAGATGGCAGTTTCAGCTGCAATGTGCAAAAAGTAGTGTTTTCACTGACTGTCACCTGCACGATATTTGAATATCAGGTAGCAATGTGGCTACTGAGCTTTCTGTATAGCTCAAAAAGTGAGAATGGGCCTCTTGCTGTGTAGGTCTGTCTTGGTCAGCACAAGGCGGCATGCTCTCCCCTCCCCTCTATCACATCAGCTACCAACGACTGCACCAGTCTGCGACGAAATACTGTGAACGCAGCAGAGTCACTGAGGATCACCATCTGTAGCACAATAAAACGGGCTGAGAACATCGCTGCGCTCATCTTCACACATTGACTTTACTTCTCGCAACATATCACTGTCAGCAATCTAGCCTCTCAATATAGTTAAAAAAAATCCTAATAAAAACAGAAGAAACCTAAGCAAGGCAACAGAGGAGAGAACACAGGAGGGACAGACATGTATGCATTTCTGATTATTTACTGCTGCAAAACTAAAGGACACCTATGTTGTTGTTTTTTTGCTCTGCAATCCTGAAAGACTGTGTGATGGTAATACATGTGTTTGAGATGATGAACATTTGTTTGTTCTGGCTTGTAAAACTTGGAGATCTTACTTTTGTTATGTCTGCTCGCCAGATGATAGGCCCTGGATCTGTAATGTATGTGTGTCTGAGTGTAGATGCTGTCCAGGTCCTGTCTCCAGGTGTCTGGGCTCAGGGATCTGAGAAGCTGTTCGACAGTGTCAAAGGCGGCTATGGTCCGGTCCAAGTCCTCCAATGAGAAAGGAACCTCTGTGACTGCTGCTGGCATCTGTCCTACACTGTCATCCTGCAAAGAGGAACAGCAGGATTCACAGTTAAACTCAAGTTAAGTTTTCTGAATGTGAGATCCTTCACATGTTCTTGGTGGCTCACAGGGTGCATATTTTATTGTTCCCGCTGTGATTACAGCATGCGCTGTGGTTAGAAAGGATATCCAAGGACTTATTGGAAGATTTAGAGAAGTCAAGAGACATCGACAACCTTCAAACTGCCACACAGACACAAGGAACAATGAACATAAAGACCAAAGTGACGGTTAGTCATGGTGACTCAGATTCTGACACAACCAGTAATTTCAGAGAACCCTGCTAAACATTTCAAACAGAGCTTTTAGTGAAATGTAATCATTTTCAAGGAGATGTCTTGACCTGATGTCAGTCAGCATTCCCTTCTTTAGTTGTACTTGGCTTTCTTTCACCATCTGTGATGCATTTCAGTGATATAAAACAGAAAAAGGGGGAACTCTCCGTATTTGAGAGCCTGAAAATAGCATTTTATGCAATTTTTTTCTAAATTACTTTCAGCAACTGAAGAGTGCCTCCAGTGATGTCACTCAGTGACTAAAGTGCCTTGTGGGTAATTTGGGTGCCAGGTTTTATTATCAATCAATAAGTTGACTAATTGTTGCAGCTCTGGTCTTGAAGCAAACCTGAGCGTGAGACTGAGTTTGACCGTGCTAGAAATGCTCGTAATTATTACATTCTTGAAAATCTGCATTTCAGGTAGTCTGAAATTGAATCTGAAACCTTCATCTGCTATATTATTTTCAAATGGGATGAGGAAAGCACCAGCATTTCACAGATGATTCCTAGGTGACCCAATCTTTCTGCTGCAAGCTATTCATCTAGCTGGGAGGCGATTGCAATCAAAGTCTTATAGCATGTGGGGCTATTATGCCTGTGACTTTAGCTGCCATAATCAGTACTGACTTCTACATGGGTCAAAGGATGAGGGTAAGTAATGGGAAGATGTTAGGCGCTTATGGAGGGAGACTCGGAACTGAGAAACTGAAGTGCTCCTCTGAGACATAACATTTGTCAGCATGTATTGTAAGAACTTCAATATGGTGGCTTAATGAGTATACGTTACAGTGATGACTTAAGTAGCGTTACGTGATTCTGACTCATGCAGCAGCTCAATGGAAGAAGTTTACTTTCCTAATTAAATTTGTATTTACGTTCACCATAAATTGTTTTTTTTCTATTTAGAAATGAAAACCAGCATATCACTGAGGTATTCATCATTCTGTCTGATGAATCACACTGTTTTTCTCAGTAGTATGTAACATTTACCTTCATGAATTCAACGTGAAACGACCACAAATCATTGGAAAAACCACAAAGCGGATAGTTGTTCAGAGCCTCATTTGAATATAAAGCGAAGAGGCCATCAAACTGTACATCGTGCACATCTCATCTGCACTGCCAGTGACACATCGATGCATATACGCGCCAAAACATCCACCCACACCCTATTATTATTAATCCATGCAGAAAAACTGCCACACAGTTCGACGCACACTAATTATCATGGTCACGTATGTCACTGAACCCCACTGCTCGTACACAGACACACACAAATTACACTGATGTTCTTAGGAAAACATTAGTCCAAGTAAGCATGTCATTTTACATGTCAAGCTTCATGCATATTAAACACAATACATACATGCATGAGTGTATTTTGTGCGTGGGTGTGTGTTTCGCCTATGCAAATGGACCATATGTCACGTTCATTAGTGCAGCCAGTGTCATTTAAAGGATGCGCATATAAGATTTTCATTCAAGAATGAACCAAAATGATCAACCCACTTTGAATAAATAACAGTAACCCAAAGTAAAATTATGAACCTGAAAATGGGCGTTATAAAGGTATCTTTTAATTCTGGAATTTTACATGTGTTTGAGTATGCATGACTCACCGACATGGGCATGGTGACCACCTCCCAGTTGGTGTTGGATGCAGGCAGTGGAGTGTCATACTGCAGGAATGGACAACAGAAATAACCAATCAGCAATTGATCGAGGCAGACAATGCACGAGAAATCACACTGAATGGGTGAAAAGGAGAGGTGATAATGAGTGACTATGATTATTTTTTGTTTCTTCTGAAGTTGCTTTAGCACTTCACAAAGCTTTACAGTGAGTGGTAAAAGCAGCTTGATAATAAATGATTGAGGCTATCAAGTACAATTAAACTGGTGCAAGTAGTCCAAAGGAATCATGGTCTTGTCATGATCAACGTGACCTGTGTCACCACAGACATCTATTTGGTGTGGATTGCACTTTACCTGCATTACTTCTCTTCTATATTTCTCAGAAATATTTCTACATTTACTCAGAGCTACTTTCAGTGATGTTTGAGGCCCGACAACAACAGTAAAACCACATGAAAAGGGTTAGATAAAGATCATGATCATCATAAAGCCTAAAGCTTACCGCTATTGCTGCTGTTCCCTTCCTTTGTTTACTTTTCAAACACATGCCTTTAAACGCAGCTTGTAGAGACAAGGTGAAGCTTCACATATAATCTAAGGTTATCCAAGACATTCAGGTGTCTGCCTGTCTAACTGATGGACTGTCAGCATGTCAGGAAAATCCTGAAAGAATTTCCAGTGAAGCCCGTCACAGCATGCCTGTGTGTGTGTGTGTGTGTGTGTGTGTGTGAGAGAGAGAGAGAAATCAAACTCTGGTCAAAGCATGTTTAGGTGATAAACACTCATCAGACTGACATATTTGGCACACATGCACGCATTCTTTGTCTTTTTCCCTCCATCTTGCACACACACACACACACACACACACACACACACACACACTGTCCCACCCTCTTGACTACACACACATAAAATCTCCCTGGCTATCGAATCCCTCTCCTTGAAGAGTCTTAAATACCATCTCCGGTCAATATGGAACAGTTAATCTGTCTCAACCACACTTCAAAGACACAGTGCCCTCACTTTGCTTCGGTGTGTGTGTCTGTGTGTGTGTGCGCACGAGCAAGTGTGTGTCTGCTAATGTAGTAGAGCTGACATCAAAGCCTGTCAGTGTGCAAAGGGTTTTGTTTAACAGATTCTTGCATTCTTGTGGCCTTTGGATAAATGTACTCATACACATAAACGCAGGCTCGAACCAGCTGTGAATGAGGTCAGAAGGTTTCCTGTAAGTGTGTGTGTATGTGTGTTTGACTAAATGCATGTTTACAGATTCTTGGTCTCATTTCCTTTTAAGGTTACATTCTTGATTTCATGCACATCTGGGTCACTTAATTGGGTTGTAAAAGAGTCAAAAAGACAGGGGATCAGGGAACATGTGGAGGGAGGACCGCATCCCTTCTGAGCATATACAGACAGTCACCTGCCAGCTCTCACAGTCAGCCCAACATGACTTTGTGCATTTTTTTTATTTATAAGATGTCTTCCTGCTGGGAGAGAATTGGATATGTAAACGTTTGCACTTACTGAAAAGAGGAAACAGATGAAAACTCATTGCAGATTTATGTTTTAAACAATTGGGTCACTTTTCCACCTGCAGTTTGGTTGCTTCATTCTGGGCGAAAAATGATAAATTGTTGCCTCCGAGTTCTTCTGGGTTTTAATGTTCACACTGACTTATTATAATCGAGTCAGGAGGAGTAAGTCGAGTGTTCTGACTGGCGGCTCTGTGGGGAAATCAAATTCTGGTGAAAGATAGCAAGCCATGCTGCACTTTACTTATTTAACAGAAAAGAGGTGTCTTCTACTTTATTGTTAGCGGGGATAGTTACTGTGTCACTGGTGTGTTTCGCTAAATTCTTATTGACAAACTGCAAAGGTACGTGCCGTGACACATTCCACTTAATTTGGAGTCTTCTTCACTTTCATAGTTCAATCCCTGCACTCATGTGCAGTGTGCATCAGTGCTGCTGTACCATCATTACCAATTCATCCTGCATATTTATAAACGTAGCGTGTATAGATCACTTCCTTTACATCTTCAACACATGGATTTAATAGCAGCATATTTTTTAAATTCATGCTAATGTCACATCTTCTATCAAGCTAGACTGGGGTTAGTCTGTTTTGCCGTTACACCCCAAATCAACCACACCACAGTGGACTGCAAAACATAATTTAAAGTGGTTGGTGGTTGTATGCACTGGAGTTTGATTGACAGCTGTTACTGAAGCCTTAATGAAGTGAACCATCGTTAATTTCAACAATGTTAAAGGTGCAATATGTAAGAATTTTAGTTTGAAAGATTCAAATATTAACTCAAAATATCAACAAAATGTAAAGAAATTTGGCATGTCAGAGACGTCTATGTCTTTTGCTGCAGGGGTATCTACTATACTTGCATGCTAGCCAGCTGGCTCCATGCCTAAAAAAACCTCTTTCTCCCAGTGGTGCAAAACTTTTGTGCTAGCGGTGTAAACACAACACTACCCTGGTTGTCCAGCTAGCTGCACAGCTAATTGCGCTAACTATAGCTTTGGTCGTGGATGTATAAACAAGATACAGTTAGCAGTAACTCTGGTGATATGATGCCCCTGTTCGTTTGAGAGACCAATTCTTACATATTTCACCTTTAAGAAAATAAATGTTAAATATAGCAGCTATATCTGCTACGCCGGCCTCTCCTTTAAAGGAGTCATCACCTGGTTTTTTACATATCCAGTCCCTCTTGGATCGCTTTGGATCAATTCTTAAAACTTATTAGAAAAAAAAAAAATCAAAAAAATCAAACATAGAGCTTGTTCTGACACTTTTTCATACCGCGACTTTCTCACGCGAGATTATGTGCGAGGTTTTGACCGGTCCGGATGTGCATTGTATTCATATGTAATGAGGCGCGCGTTGATTGGCCGCAGGAAGGACAGAGCCGGAATGGGGGGCGAGCCTGCATGCACACACAGACTCTAAAACATAAACAGCCCCCTGTCATGGCGCACACACAAAATGACGAACCTTACGGAATTCAGGCATTTATGTACGAGCCGGAGTCGGAACCTGAACGGGAGAGTGAAGTGGCAGAGACGGTGGAAGAGACACGTTTACAGCAGGATGTCTCTGAATGGTAAATTCTTTTTTTTTCCTTCTTACTTTTCACACTCGTGTTTTACATGTAAGACCTGAGTTTTAATGCTGGCGGTCACGATGTATGGCGTGAAAATGACAGAGAAATAAGCAGATTCGGCGTGCTCACTCTGGCTGAGGACGGCTGTGGGCCGATGTTTATGCAAGTAGCCTCCTGTGGTAACGTCACCACAGGAGCAGGGTCAAAATCTCGTGCTTTAGGAACGCGCACTATTGTGCGCTATTCCTGTTCGGAAAAAGAGCCAAAGCGAAAAAAATAAGCCACTTTCAAACTCCAGCTTTTCAGGCAAGTTTCAACAGAGGTCCAACACCAATATGCATGATTTAACGAGAGAAATTGCGATTTCCGGGTGATGACTCCTTTAAAAAGTAGTATACAGGACTGACAATGATCTTTGCTGGAAAGTGCTTGTCACGCCGTGAAAAAGAAGCTCATCCTATAGGTAAATTGTTTTTTCATGTAATTTCTTGCACATTCTATGAGCCAACATTTGCTATTGAAGCAGACAATGTATTTCAGACAGTGGTGAGAGTGAATTCACTGGTGGTGAGGGAGCACATTCTTATTTACAGTAGCAGTCTAGTGGAGGGGACATCAGGGAGCTGCCCTTTTCAACCTCCATTTTGTACAGCTGGACAGTGAAACAGCTGAGGATTGAGTGTGCAGTAGATGGTGAGGAAGGCGAGGGCATTTCCCTGTCGACTTTTACTTCGCATGACCAGTTAGTGTCTCGCCAGAGGGCTTTTAACTTTGTGGATAAATTTCACCAGCCACATTTTCGCTGTCTCATCTGTGCCTCAGTCTGAGATGATCTTCAAGTTGAAGCCAGTAAAATGTTTCCCCTCATGTAGATCAGTGGCTGATCTTGTTGTTCTTGAAGTTTGCTGATCCTAATATGCAGTATATTAAAATATATCACACAATGCTGGTTTAATTTTCACATCCCTTGGAATATCCATTACTTCAGTCTGTATGGAGAGCACACATGTTGGATGACTCAGAATGGGATTTTGGGAAGTAACTCGGATCATATTCCTCGATCAATAGTCTTTTCCCGCTGTTCCAGCAACACATCACAGGAATACCCAACCAGAATACGTTACAACTGCTTGTATGATCCCAGACAAGCGAAATCAATAGTGGAAACAAACAAACACAAGCAGAGATCTATAAGGTTCTAAAGTCCTACAAAGATACTCTAAGGGCTGCGTCTGTTCACAGTAAATATAATGAGGCTGATTTGGCACTTGTGGAGCGTTTCTTTGAACATTAATAACTGAATAGCTCCTAAAATGTTTATCTTATGCAATCAAAAGCTCTCATTACTTCATGTAAGACTGCACTGCAGATGATGAATCACATCCTTTGAAAAACAAGAATTCAAAAGGATCAAAGAATAATGATTTGGGCAAAAACAAGTGACATGAATAATGAGAAGGTCGCTGTTTGACTGCAGTTTTTCCTGAGGGTTGTGGGCTTTTGTTTCTTTGGAAGGGGTAGCGGTCGTATTCTTATTTTTTTCGACATAATTGTCAATTCAGGTCCCAATCTTTCGAGACCTACACAAACTTTCTTTCAAAGAGACGCAATCCAAAAAAGATCTAAGGAAAAGGGGACCCAATCTAAAACCTATATGAAATACCAATAGTAAAATTTGTATATGTACATATATTACAGAAGACTTATTGATGTTTTTTTTTTTTTTGCCTTTGCTTCAGTTTGTTATAGATGTTCTTGGCATGTAAAAGGTCTTGAAAGTTATATGGCAGCTCATCTCTCCCACAGAAATAACTGGTCCTGAAACGCCTCATCATTTCTGATGAGAATTCTTGGACTTCTTGACATCACACTATGTCACCGTGTCACCGTGTGAGCTGACAAATCAGAGAAGACTGGGTATTTGGGAGGAGGGGCCTTAAAGAGACAGGAGCTGAAATAGAGCACTTCAGACAAAGGGGGGAATACAGTGATTTTGGGTTACCAAAGTATGAAAATCTATTCTTGCAGTAACACAAAAAAAAAATTAAAAACCTGAAAATTATCATAATATGTCTCTTTTCAAAATTGTATAAACATACATATCTAAAATAAAAAAATGTGACATGTGACACATACGCCAAAATATGTCATTTACATACATAAACATGAGCTGGACATGTTGATTTATGAAATTGTTCTAATTAACAATAGTTTTTATATATATGTTGTAAATATATGCACATATATTGCATTTGCATATGGGCTGATTTTCCCGGGCTTCATGCAAAACTGCATAAACCTCACTTGGGCAAAGCAAGTAGTGGTGATGATCCTGAAGCTGTTTGCATCGGCTAAATATCACCCGTGGAAGAGTAAATGGACACTTAAGCATTTAATAGTTAAGTAGCTATCTACTGTAACAATTGTGCAGAGCCTAACGCAATCACAGATAACTCGCACTGATGAACTACGAGGAAGATAGGTGTTTGGCTTGTCTTTCGACTCCTATTGACAACGCTCCCTCAACACATCAGACAAATGCTATGACATGTTGTTATGTAATATGTCTATTACCAGAGGCACTGAAATTGTTAAAGACTCTTTTCCCTCATGCTCAATGAGATAGAAAGAAAACAAAAAGACAGATTCATTAACACCTTTTCAATATGTGGGTGGAATGTGTTGCAAACCGCCCACCATGATGACTTGAATGTATAGATTTCAATCAGCTTCTAATGGAACCTAAAACAATTCATACTTACCATTTTTGAGATCAAGCACCCACCAATCCATCTAAGACCCATCAAGTGCTTGAGTCTGAAGAGAGAGACCGTCAGCACTACAGTGGTACGAAGCTCCTCTAATTAACAAGCGGCCACTAAAGGTCGTAAAGAGCAGCGACAAATCATTTCTCCTGCATAAAAGTTAACACTGCTGACCGTTTCTGAAACACATGTGATCAGATCTGACAGTGAGTCTGCATGGATCCAATCAGGACTGTAGACCCAAAACATCTGGCAAAGAATGAAACCCTGTCCAGACCTGGCTCCACTTAAGTCCCAGAAGAACTGTGAAGAGCTCCAATCAAAAAAGGCAGAGACTTGATTTGGAGAAACCCGACACATGGATTTGAAACATGGCAGAGGTTTAGTGGTGACAACATGTTTTGCTTTGGTCTTTAATCACTGTCTTCCTCGTACACTTCCATCAACCCTAACGCTGTTTCACTTTCCCTCGTGGTTCTTCTTCTGTCTAGTCAGCCTCAGTTGTATCTCCAAATGCATCCCCCCTTTCCCTCTCTCAGTCTGCCTCTCTCAGCTCAGGTTGTTTTAGTCATTAGCTGACACACCGATACCATCTCAGACACCTGTTCTCTCCTTCCAATGGAGCTTCTCCTCATTCTCCCTCGGCCTCCTTTCCCCTTCGCCGCCGCCTCTCCTCCTCCATCTTATCTGTTCGACAGGTCTGGAGAGAACAAATTAGACCTGCTAAATTAAGCCACACACACAGCTCCCGTCTAGCTGAAGGCAAGCTGTGTGTATGTGTCTCGGTGTGAAAAAGATGGAAAGACAAGAGCGCGCTCAAACACTGGAGCTCTTTGAAAAATGGGTAAAACGGATCAAAATAAGATAAGCCCCAAGAGCTGGATTCTGTTTAAATTGTACTGAGGTGTGATTGTTTGACCAGAGGAGGAATAACAAAGGGTGCGGAGGAAGGGGAGACAGGGAGAAGCAGTGAGAGTCTGAGGGAGAGAGATAAGGGAGTTATAATTTGAGGTACTTCTACTTTGTTGTTATTATTTTGGGTTGAATGAGGTGAGGCTGCTTCCTAGGACTCATCCGGCTCAAAACATACAGTTTATGGTTGTGGGATTTCTCTACTGTCCTTAGACGGCGTGCCAAGAAATTTTTCAGCTGTTATTTTATGTTTTTGTCAATGCTTTGACAGTACATCACATGTATACCTATGTAGGCAGATGGAAAATGTGCCGTGCTTAGTCTACCAGTTCAACCACCTACAGCATGGGAAAGAGACTCAACAATCAACGTTCTTAGATATTGAACTTTGAAAATGCTGCTTACAAATTGATGCATCAATAACAATCCAGTGATATATATATAAAACACTAGACAGTGGTCATTCTGCATTATGGGCACTGTTATTTTTATTTCTCTACCTTTGAAGTGACATTTTCGAAAATGTTTACTCGTAGTTGAGTAATTTAACAATCGTGATATTGTTTCTTCTACTTGAAGCATAAAGCATGATAAATGCTGCGCTGCTTGAGCCTGTACATTTGCAGGAGCTTTGTGATATTGTTATTTAAAAAAAAAGGAAAACACATCAATGAGCCACACCGTTAGAAGCTGGAGATATACTTTTCTGTTGAACCACATATTCCTGATGACAACTGGCCGTCGGATGCAGGATACGTGAGCCAAGTATATCTGTGGCCTTGCACTAAGTGATGATTACTTCATTATGCTGGACATGGACGCTGTATTTCATTTTGACTCGATCCCCCAAACACTATCCTGCTGCCATAAACATTAGCCAGAATACCAAATGTATTACATTCTGCGGCTAAAAACTTTGTCCCCAACAAATGTGCTATTTGCTCCAAAAACAACAATGCCCAGCTGTTTTAGGAAACTGCTTGGCTCATTTTGAATAATGAGCGAATTGCATGGACTAAGAAAGTATCACACACATTGGTTGGTCCTGATCTTTTCCAGAATTTTTGGTGGCGACTGTGGAAAGTGAGGGATCGTCTGCAAACGCAGCATCTCTCTTTTTCTCTCTCCATGTGTCGTACCCTTCTGTGCTCACACCACTTTTTCCCCCCCTCTGATAATAAGCGATGCCACCAGTTCAACCCCGTCTGTGATGCTTTGTCTGTTCCCCTGTCTCTCTCCTCTGCACTCATAAAAGGTGAAGCCAGGGAACATCTTTAAATGCCTCTCTGTCTTTCCACTGCTCTTTCTCTTCCCCCTTCCCCTCTGATTATAGGGTGGGAGAACATCTTCAAAATCAGAGTCCCTTTCTTTCTTCTTTCCTCCCCCTGACAGAATGACAAAGCTAATCTCCTTATCCGTTCCTTTGACAGCCTTTAAAAGAACCCTCTCTCATCATCCCCCCTGCCCTCCCCCTATCCCCCCGTCGTTCCTCTGCTGTCGAGTGGACGCGTCAGAAAAGAACAGTCGGCTAATACATTTTGGCATTTTACCGACATTGCTACCAGAATCCCACCTCTCTTCCTTCCTTTTTTCTCACCCCGTCATCCCATCTCTCTCTTTATATTGCCAAGTGGAAGTAAAAGAGAGGAAGAGGCATTTCACCTGGAGCGTAGCAATGATTCTCGGGCAGAACCCAGTGTGACAAAAGAAATACTACAAAACCTTAAAGTGTGTCCCAAATAACATCCCTTGTGATTCATCATCAGCTGTGTGTGTTTTACAGTGTGTACAGTGTATTTGTCTCAGCAAAAGAGCGCGGCTCACCAGCAGTGAGTAGTAGACTTTGAATCCCGGCTTTGCAACAAAGTAGTCATCAGACTTGAAGGTGACTCTGAGCTTGTTGGTTTTGGAGTTGAGACTAGGCGGTGCCTTTTGCCCACACCAGCGACCCCAGGTTATCGTGCTGGTCTCCGATCGGTCCTCCACTTCAACAAAGTCATACCTGTAGTGAGAGAGATGGAGAGGTGGATGAATTAGTGGGAGGGGAAACGAGTGGATGTCAAATAACTGTGATGTCAAGAAAATAGACGGGGTGGAAAAAAAGCAAAAGCAGTGTTAAACGTGGGTTTTATTTTTGTGGTTTTCATCCTGTGGGGATTTTGGTGACAACAACATTGCACTCACTAATTTACTGTCTTTGGTGATGAATTCAGCGTCATTGCTCAAAAATGAGAGAACAAGAGCAAAATGGCAAAACCCTGACCAAACTCTGTGCTCAGGGTATTCCGATGAAATCTGGGATTATTACAATCTTTTTTGGTATTGAATGTATAAATTCATGTTCTTGATAAAAGCTAAACGAGAAGCTCAATATCACTCTCATGTTCCTAGAGGCTAAATATGAAGCTGGTGGCAGTAGCTGGTAAGCTTGGCTTGACATACAGATGAGAAGGAAACAGCAAGCCTTCACTACAGTTTACAAGATTAAGTAGAAATTGTCTTTCTTTTTTTGCGATCTGGGGTCCCCCATAGTTTCTGAGTGCAACACCACTGTCCCAGATCAGTAACAGTCCGTCAGATGTAATATAGGTGCTAACTAGAAACTAAACTCATTAAGTCATTATAGTGTTACGTGTTGAGAGTCCAAAGTGAGGGATCCCTTGTGTCAAACCAACAGTCCCATACCCAACGAAAAGCTGAAAATCTTTACACTCTTTACTCCAGTTTACACACTCTGGAGCAAGCAAATGTAAATGTATGAAATCATGAATTGTTTATCAAAATAGTTGGCTTTTCATTTGATTTCACACTAATCGATAAAGCGACAGATTTTTTCAGTCCTATAAGCAAGCTTTAGAGTTAGCCCACCGGTAAGAGGATGTTGTTCCTTTTGGACAGAGCCAGGATAGTTATTTTGTCGTTTCCAATTTTTGTGCTAAGCTAAGCTCACAAACTTTTGGCTCCTGCTTCCTATGGAATAGATATTGATATTCTCATCTAACTCTCGGCAAGAGAGCAACAAGCTTAAAAAGTATCTTCTAAATTGTTGAACTTTTCCTTCAGGTAGTTGAGTTCAGTTTTGCACTGCTGGACATGTGCATTCAGCTATCGCTCTGTCTGCAGATACTTTGGTGAGTACATTGTCATTAAACTGATAACAAATGATGGCCTGATGGTCCGTTCAAATGACATTCTTCACATGTAGCTACTTCTGACCATCCTTCACACAGTTTAAGTAGATTGTAAGATCTCGAGATTAGTCAGGTGTAGCGATGAGACAATTAAATGATGCACTCTCAAATCCCCACCCTGCCAAAGTGCTCGACAAGAACTGTTTTGCAGGAAAAGTTTCTTGATAACTTTAATAACATTCCAGCAATCAGTGCTGCGGTCAATTAGTGAGGCCATCAATCAAGCACGCACAAATACACACAGTCAGTGTTACAAAACAGATTGGAAAAAACTGGCAAAGCTACTTCCTCCCTCTTCCCACCTTTTCTAAATCCCTCCTCCCCCCTCTCTTCCTCCCTCTGCTCCCTATTGTCTTTTCTGCAAAGTGCTTACAAAGACGGCTGAGTTGCATATGGGGATTAAAAAGTCTATTTTCTCCCCTCAACCCTCAAGGACAAACTTCTAACGCTTCTTGCCAAGAAAGTAAACTTCAACTATCCATCTCTCCCGCACTGATTCCACCCCCTACACCTTTTTTATATTCTTCTCTCTCACACCCCTTCAATCACAGTTTATTGTTGGTGCGCTAATGTGAATACGTTAGCAAATCATTTCCGCGCACTTCACTCCTGCTGTTTTACGCTCTTTCAACTTAAGACTCCATAAACTTTTCCTTTGCTCTTTGTCACTTCTCTCTCATCATTCACTCTTACTCTCATCTGACTTTCCCCCTTTAAAGCCGCTTGTAATTTATCAACGCTTCCCTTTTTCCTTTTGTTCTCCGAGCTTCCATCCCTCTTCCCTACAATCAGGTAGGTATCTCTGAATCTCATTGTTTTACCTGCACACTCCGTTCTCAGCCTCCTCCAGGCCGAAGTGCCCGTCGAACTCCAGGTGTATGCGGCTCCCCGGTGGCGACAGCAGTTTCCATGACAGCAGCAGATTGCGGGGGTAAGCGCTGGGGTAGCGTGGGCTGTGGACGGCTCCACCAGCCGCCGTTACCGTGACGTTTTCCTCTTTGCGGTAAAAGTCTGTGGTGAGGCGATTGCTGTCTGTTAGTGATTACAACTAATCAGTTAGGTAGTCCAAATGTGAATAAACAAAAGTGAAGCAGCTCGTTCACAAACACACACATCCACGTGCAAAAGCAACAAATGTACAGTATTTTTATGGGTATTGGCACAGATAGACAAAAAGCAGAAAAACATATATGAACAACACAAATACAAATGTGCCATTTCAGTCTGACAATAACATGAACTCAGTGAGGACAGGCACTTTGAATCCAGCTCGTACTTTAAAGCTTTCAGCCTAATATATACAGACATATTTCAACAGAGTGGTTGAACAGCTCTGCAAATATGCTTACTCACCCTCCCAAATATTACATTAGAGGATGATACAACTCTCATATCTTTCCTTTGTAAGAGGCACTGTCACATAATTGCCTCACATATCTGCTCTATCCTAGTAAGGAGGACATACACAAGATCATAGTTTTATGCTCTTTAAATGGCATCGGAACTGCATTTAATTAGCCAAACACATGAACAGCTAAGGTGGAGCAGGTGAACAGTTTTAGGTTCCTGGGCATCAGCATCTAGGAGAACCTATCATGGCCATCACTCATCACTACCCTTGTTTTTTTTTAAAAAGCCCAGTAATGTTCTTCTTCCTACGGAAACTTAGGGCTAGGCTAATTTCTGGAGCCACATAAACCCTGCGGCAATCTGACAAAAGATACAGAAGTGTCCGATGCCGTACCACAGAGACTAGAGAGCACCTTCTTTTCCTCAGGCTCCTGAACTCATCCTAAACACTTATGTGTAAAATTGTTTTACAACCCAGGTGTTGTTATATGAGAAGTAAATGAGGCTTTACCTTTTAACCGAAATGATTAAGTCACAGACAAATGTCATGTTATTACAACAAGGCCTTTCACTGTAAGCTGAATGAGCTTTAGAGGTGCTGGTTGGCAGATTGGTTGGCAGATTTGTTAACCTTAAGACAGAGCCAGGTGAACTGTTTCCCCTCTGTGTCCAGTCTTTATGCTAAGCTACGCTAAGCTGCTGCTTGTTGTAACAAGTTCATATTTACAGACAAAGAGTAGCGTCAATCTTCTCATCTAGCTCTTGCAAAAAACTCAGGCCCTTTGTAGCGCAGTGTAGAATTTGTACAAGCAGTGTGAGAAGAAAACATCTGATGTACAGGTTAACAGAGGAGAGGATGATACAGCTCACCTCTATTATGATTCCGTGGAGCTGAGAGTGAAATTTAAAGAATGAAAGAACATTTTGCTTTCATTTGTGGATAGACGCTTTTAAATACCTGCTCTTGTTTTGAATTGTCTGACCTTTTCACACCCATTAGATTTTAATAATTCTTATGTGCAAGTGGAACATTTAGCCTGACGGTGGTTTGAGAGAAAAGGTCAACGGGTCCACAGAAATATTTAGAATCATCCACTGGCGGTCGTAAATATCGGAACAACAGATGGACAGACCGACATCACTGCTTTTTTTGCCGGAGAAAGATAATAAAACTGTAACTTCCTGGAGTTGACTGGGGAGTCTCACCCCCGGATTGTCAAATACTGACAAGCTGGAGATGAGACCGAACAATCAACTACCTGTGTGTAAATACCACGCAGCATGTCTCGACAGTGAAGGCCATTGCACGGATGTACCGAAACAGCTACAAGTACTGCGTTTATACTGTCTCCTGTTCTGTCAAGCTCAACACAAACACACTTCATTCAATAATAAGACACAATATGATAACATCTACCTGCCTGAGACATCTGAAAACGAAGGAGAAGGATGAGGAATGATATGCTAACTATTATCTGTTTATTAGCTGTAGTGCTTTACCGACGACTATAAACTGTAATGGTGCTTTTTAAAGTCGTGTTTAAAGTCTAATATTTGCTCATCAGTACCGATGAACATCACAATCACGCCCACCGAATAATCAACTCAATCATTAATCTAATTTCATATCGCACAACAAAACTCATTAGTTGTCCCCATCATTTTAATGCTGACTTGCTAGAAATTAGAAAGAAATTCCTCCATACACACACAGAAACACACACACACACACACACACACACACATTGTAAGGTCAGGCTGTGTGCTGAAGCAGGCTGACAGGGTTGTATTTTTTGAGGGGTGTGTGGTTTTTTTGCGAGAGAGAGCTGAATGTATAATCAAGGCACCGCAGCCTGCACCCCTGGGAGATGATGATGAAGCTTTGGCCTTCTCCTCCACCTTCTTCACTGCAAACTTCTCTTAATTCCTCCTCTCCATTTTTCCCTCTCTCTCTCTCTCACTCTCTCTCTCTTTTGCTGTAAGCCGCTCCTCTTTGCTTCAGTCAGTGTTTCTGTCTCATCGGTCACTCAGCGTTCTGCAGGAGCCGCACCCTCTGCCACTTCTGGCCTCAGCAATTAGCACTGTAGCTAGGCGTGCGTGCGCGAACAGATTGGTCGGTGTGTGCGCATGTTGTTGATGTGGTTGGTGAATCATTAAAGTCAGCTGTAAGGAGTAGTGAAGATATTTTCCTTAATGTGCTTGTGTTTCGGCCTATTTGCATGTGTTTCTTTAAGCTGCAGTGCATCAAACTCTCAGGACCACCGTCATTTCTGCTTGTGTGATTCTGTCACTGGGCATGAGTGTGTGTGTGTGTGTTGATGTTGTGTGTGTGTGTTCAAGTCAGTTTGTAATGGGATTCTTCCACTCTGCTGATCAGAAGCCCGACTGTGTTCGTCCATTCAGTCATAAAAGTGCTTAAGTGTCAGGAACTTTCACCCACTAAGGTCACCTGGGAACAGAGATCTTTGTGTGTGTATGTGTGGGTGTACATCTGTGAGCGTGTGTGTTTGTTAGAATTCACATATGTTCATGGGTAAATTTGCGTTCTACATTTTTCTACTCTCCAGTGAAATAAAACATCCACAGGCATTCAGGCAGCTATTCTCTACGTCTGAGCTAAAGTGTAGTTACAAGAACTGTTCATGACCTTGAGTTTCAGTATGGATGCATAACGCTTTTTTGATTTAAAAAGCCCAAGGTCGAGATACACCTGGTAAAAACTACAGGCAGTGTTCCTGGGCAACGTTGTAAATCTCTGTCAAGTTTTCCTCAGCAATGAAAAGATCCTTTCTGTCAGCTTTAGAGAATTACTGCACCACATGTATATACGAGGACACACGACTGTCTTCACCTTCTCCGGGCCAAAAGATAAAATGAGCGGTGACAGGATGCAAGATGAGCAAGTTAACTTTTAATTGTAGGAAAAAGAGCAAAAAAAAAAGGATAAGTGAACTCTGTTGCCCTTCTCCACAAGTTTGTAAGTGAGCTAATGAGTTTCACTAAAAAGTCGTATGATATCATCTTGGCTGTGAAGTCTACATGATATTAAGAAAGGTACCAAGGGATGAAGAGGCCTTTCAAACAATCTGGATTCACTCTGTGTTTCACCGTTCAATCTAATGAAGGATATTTATCAGTTTGAAACAAAACCATCGGAACAGTTTCTAACAGGACTCTTGTTGTGTAGCTGAGCCTGACAGGACCTGCAGGAGGACAATATATAATTTTGTTATTCTTTCTAACATTCTTCAGTTCTTCAGTGTTTTTCCTGTCATTTCTCTCGTATTATAAAGTCCACAAAAACTTCTTCTTTGTACAATTGTTGCCAGTATTGTGTTTCCCAGTGCACAGATAAGCTGGAAAGATTCAAAACTTCAAATGAACTAAGTCGTAAGAAAGCCAACTCTGGCTTAGAGGCTGAACTGCAATCATGCAGACTCTTCTTATGTCTCTATTTAATTTGGGTTGATCTTTTTATATCCATATTTTTGTTTTGTTTCATTTGTTTTGTCCAGGACTCTGAAAACTGATCTATCCTGATGGAAGAGAGACACACCCGACATCTCTAGCATCGAAATATGGATAAATCGTTCCAAATTCTCTGTGGCTTTAGTTGCTTATTTGGCTATGACCGTTCATTTTGTGTGCATGGTTGTGTGTATGAATGTGCCTGTACAGTAACAAGAACTGACATCTGTACATCCATGCACACAAATGTGAGTCTGTGTGTGTGTGTGTGGGTGAGAGCGAGAGACGAACAGTGCCAGAGACAGAAAGCATTAAGAGGAATCAAGATGCTTAAATGAAAAAATATGTAAATTCGCTTTAGCAGAACTTCAGCTTTTTTTGGTTATAGCTTCTGAGTTGCACTGACTGACCATAAATCATGTAGTGATATCAGTGACACTATTGCAAATTCATGCAAATGATAGTCTGATAAAAAAAGAGATTTATGTTAAAGATCCAGTCCAGAGAACTGACAGTCCTGGAAACTGGCAGCTACATTTCATCCGTCTGATTTACAAATGAGTGTAAGGGTATCATACGGGGGAAGAATGAAACGGACACTTCTTGTTTTTTGTATATAATAAGCTTGACAACTTTGAAAACAGAGTTTGATAATAAAGCAAAGCATTCAGCATCTGTCTCTTAGTCCAAATTCTTTAAGAATAGGGTCAACATAAACAAAAAGAATACATCTGACTGTCTAATCTTAATCATTCCATGACTGATATAGGATGATGGACATCCATTAAATTATGAGAGGCTGTTATTACCAGGCTAGACTATCTATATAACGACATGTTCTTCTGGTAAATCGCCTCCATATTTGTGACCAAATAAAGGTTCAGACTCTCTCTTGCCCACTTTCTTCTCCTCTCTCTATTCATCCCTCTAAAATACCACTCGCACTGTCAGCTACACACGTAATTAACATCCAATGAAACCACCATTGTTTATCCAAATCTGTTCTGTAATCTGTAAGCACGAACCATCACTGCTGCTCTAATGCCTGATGTTCCAGCATCTGGTTCGGTCTAACAACTGGAAATGACACTTTTAGTTGTCAGTGCATCAGGCTGACGATGCTTTTCGTGTTTGTTTGTTTTACTTAAGGTGCTCTGTAAGATCATGTGAAACATTAGACCATCCCCGTCTCTCTCAGTTGCCTGCACAAGCCTGTGCACAATTTGTTTAAGTTGCTGCTGGACTGTGGATTTCTTTGTGAAGGACCCCGGGGTCTGATTTTCTGCAATAATCCGAAAGATGTGACTCTTCTAAGAGAGAGGAACAGTAGCTGACTTTAGTTTAGAAAGGGAGTCCGCTAATGTAAACTAACGGCCGCATTCCAGCACAACACAAAAATTCCACAGAGCCCCTTTGAGGTATTTTTTAGGCGAAATGCTGTTTTATTGTGTATTTCTTTTCAACTTTTTTTATTGAAAAGTTGTAACTGTAATGCATTTCTGGGCAGCACATGTACCACTCAATTGAAAGCAGGTGGGAATGATTAAAGTTTTACAGGCTCTGCTTGAGCGACTTGTAATAGTTGGGAATCTTTGGAGGAGCAGGACAGTGAAGAATTGAACAGTCCCAGATATCTCTCTACATGACTAATTCTAGTCTTCATGTTCTGTCAACCTTTCCTATGATTGTGTGCAACATAACATCATAGCTCCTAAGACCAGCTAGTGCATCAAGAACACACAACTAGAGAATCAGCCTCTTTAAATCATAGATAACATGTGCTCCAAAGCAGTCACATAACACTTGTCTCTACTGAACTTGACAGAAAGTTAGAGTTCTGCAAACTCAGGAAATCAGATGATGTCAGAAGTGCTGATAATATCACTGACAGTCTCTCAGTGACTCACACCTCTGAGTTTAAACACACACCTACACATGCACACACACACACATGCATGCACACAGACACACGTAATGTCTGACACTGGCAATTAAGCTCTCAGTCTCCCGATTCCGACACCTAAATAACCGTGACAATTATGCTGCGTGACTGTGTGATTTGTGTGCGTGGGATCTATTAAGAGTGTGTTTGTGGATGTGCCAGTGTTCCAAGAAAAAAAAAAAGTTCTTGATTGTGCGTGTGCGCGTGCATTCGCGTGGATTGTGTGTGTGTGGGTAAGTTCACACTAATCAAACTTGGCTCTCCCACCTCCCAGTGCCAGGGTGTGATGTTCTTCGTGCCTCTGAGATCTATTTCTGATCCGAGTGCCAATCACACTCTGATCACCCAGCAACCGGCGTGCATCACACACCAAAGAATAGCTCTGTGGGGTGAGTACTGAAGTAGCGAGAAAAAAGAACTGATGATGTAGACGCTTAATTAAAAGTGTATTCTGGTTAAGACACAGGTGTGCAGATACTCGCTTAATATTAACTGACACCCTCCTCTTTTTTAATTCAAGTCTCTATTCTGTGCAAACTATTTTTCTTGAGTGACAGTTTGCATATGATACATTCTCACTCTCTCCCACAGGACATTACCTATAACAAGGCAACCCCATTTCCTACATCTGCCACCCCCATGTCGAACACATCCTGTCTGACTTTCATCTTCTCAAAATGAATTCTCATAAGCCCCAACAGGAGCTAACAGGACACACATAATGCATTCACTCTCAGCTGTGGAAAAACTCCCCAGAGAAATGTGATGCTGCTGCTCTCAATTCTTGGTGGCATTCCCAGTTTCTGTCTAAAAAAATAGGTGTTTTACACAGTTATGGATTGCGATCTGAGGGGCTTTGAGATTATGAGATTATTAAAAATAAAAGAGCGTCCTATTTGCAGGAATAGTTCAACATTTTGGAAGATATGCTTATATGCTTTCTGGTGGAGACTTAGATGGGAAGATTGATACCACTTTCAAATTTGAGTGTTCAGTGAAAGTTTACTATCAGCTGCCGGTTGGATTGACCAGGTGAGCCACATGTGGAGGAAGCTTGTTGATAATGAGGTAGCCAATCAAAAACATTCTGCATGGCATGACATTGCAACAACCAGTGCACCTACAACGGCATAAGTAGGTAAGTAAGTAAGCCTTCAGAAGGAGAGGTCGCATCCTAATCAGTGCAACGTAATACCTTAGTTTCCTTGTCTACAGAGCATGTGTGATCGACAGTGGACAGGAAGGGAAGAGAGATGGCAGATTGTCACCTGGTTAATTGATCCCGAATGGCCTCGTTCTTGCAGACGGATTAAAAAACATGACAGCAGCCTATCAAATTCTTAAATGGGCTGCCAAATATACATGGCTGGATGTTAATATACCTCAGCTGCTGGATAAGTAAACTGTACGTGTGGAAAACACTGGAGAGACACAGCTAGCCTGGCTCTGTCCAAAGACTGTAAATCAGCTAACAAACGTATCTAAAGCTCACCAGTTAACATGTCAGTGTCTCTCTTTGGTTTCCATGTCTGTACGAACACCAAAAAGTCAAATTGACTTTTACCGAGGGCTACATACTGTATGTTGCAGACTTTTACTTGATTGGGAGCAGGAACTGCATACAGTGTCTGTTGTTGCCTGGCAACTGAAAACAAATAAGTGATTTTCCCTAAAAAATGGTGAACTTTTACTATAAATATTAGGGCAAAGGGAAGTTTTAAGCACACAGAAAGTGCATTGACAACAGGGAGTACTTTAATAAAGACCAATCTGTTTGAATGTGAAAGAATGCGAAAAATAGGTTTCTGAAAAACATGCCAAGGGAAAGGCTAATAAAACAGTCATGCTACCTTGTAGATTTTATTAAGCATCAGATTACTTTGGCCAACTTCATTCATTATTTTTGGACTCTAACTGGCTCATGGTCTAAAGGCTGAATGTTTGTAAGGATGACACGAGCCAATTTGGCCTTAGCATGAAAGAATCCATCGATTTTCCTTTATCATTATCATCATCATTATTATTATTATTATAATTATTGTACACTAATTTGCTGTCATGTCCAGTTATCTGCTGAATTGTTTGTTCATCTGTGTTTAGCAGCAGAGTGTAAAACATTGGCCATTAGCAGCAAAAACTGCTGGTAAACATCATGGGAGCATGTGTGTTCTTGTGATTGTGTTTGGATATAAATGTGTGTGTTCATGTCATTGATGGTTTATAAGTGTGGACAGTGTGTGCACATCTGTTCCTCACTACATATGGGTCTGTGTTTGTGTGTGTGTGAGTATGTACAGTATGTGTGTATTGGTTGTTGATGCGGGAACTGTACTTGTGCCCTCAGAGTATTTGCACCCATGAGAAATAACCAAAGCCCTCTCCATCTGGCTAAATGTGAGCTCAAGGCCTGTGTGTGTGTGTGTGTGTGTGTGTGTGTATGTGCGTGCGTGCGTGTGTGTGTGTGTTTGTGTGTGTGTGTGCCTGTGCCTGTGTGTACTGCTTATCAAAGCCTGTGCTAGCTCCACTGTTTTGCCACTCTCTCATGACAAATCAGCTTTAAATATTCTCCCTTGTTTCTCAGTCACGCCCACAAGCATAGAGGCATAAAAAAGACACACACACACACATACACACACAGAGACCCTGGAGGTGAACACTGCATGCCGAGGGGTGTCAGCTTTGGTCAGCATCGTCTCTCAACCCGCATTTCTCCTCCTTTCTCTTGCTCACTTCCTCTGCTCCCTCCATCCTGCAGCATCTTCTCCACCTCTGTTTCTCTGCTCTAAGTTTCCTTCTCCAACAGACACTTGATTTACCTTCTCACATTTTGACATATTTCACGCCTTAAGCACCCCTGAGGTGTGACTAAGATTTAACTTGGTCCCCGATGTGTGAAATATTAGTTGAAAAACGGTCAAAAAACATCACTTACGTCACCACTGTATCTCTCTTCTACTGTCTTATATCTTCCCCTTTTTTCTTCCAGATTATCATCTTGCTGCAGCCCCACCTTTGCTGCTAAAACCAATTAACTTCCGTCACTTTCTTCTATGCAAAGAGAATACATGTTTTTAAAGTCGGTGTAAAAGTGTGGGGAATTGGGAGGCTGGAGAGGAGCGATGGCAGGTTGAGGAAAGCAGAATATAGAAAAGGATAGACTGGAGGGACCTAACTAACAAAATGATGATCAGGAAGGGAATATGCATGTTTCAAGGATGTGGGAGTGTCTGGTGCATTAGGCAGGCCACACAGGCATTCATCTGAGAGCAACATACATGGCAAGGCAGCTGGGGTGTACATATATATGAATTATAGAGGACAAGCATGCCTATATAATTATAGAAAGGAACACACTTCATGCATCATGTCCTCTCAGTTGGACACAACAGAGCTGCTGCCTTAGCGCGGCAACCACAGAGCTGTGGTCAGAAAAATGGCACACGATAACATGAACATGGATTTTCATCTGAGGTATTTTAAAAATTGTGTTCAATTGCCTAAAGCATAAGAAATATAAGAAAAAATAAATACAATATTTGTAGCCTTTCCTAAAAAAATAGTGGACAAGGTTCAAACAACAGAAAAATAACTACAGTTACCTGTGATAAAAGAAAATCAGTCAGTTATAAAAGCTAAATTATGACTATTAGGGGTGTGACCACTTTGAGTGACAGCGAGCCGCGACCTGTCTGCTCAGCTTTATCACAGATAATTCCATTCACAGATCTTTACCTTGTCCACGTTTGTCTTGATGCCTTTTGGAGACTTTTTTGTGCAAATATCAGGCAAACAACAGGGCTTGCTGTGCAGTAAATTGTATTAACAGACTGGCGTGAAGGGACAGATGCCGGTGTTTTGGATTAACGAGCGACCGCGTTTGCATTGACTGGCAGACAGCTGGTGGAGCCGGAGGAGACAGCTGTGGGCAGAGCCGAAAGCTTCTAGAGAAATGAACACCTGTAGTCGAAGAGACAGACTTTGATTTTTTAAACTTTGGGAATTTAAAGAGTGGATTTATGTTCACTCCCGCCTGTCCTAATGAGCTGCGAGGTGCTGCAATCCACTGTGATGTAACGTTACTGTAATTCTTTCTTATTCGACTGCTGAAGCGAGGGGAGCTGACGGGCGAAAGAAAAGACACTAACAGAAAGTAACACAGTATTTAGTGAGTGACATTTCTGCATCCTGGCATAATCTCTCAAAAGAGAGATGACATGCATCTAATTTTTACCCCACCTCTGTCAGTTGCACAACAGTGCTCTGAAAGAAACTGAACATTATCATTTCAACTTTTTCAAACAGAGATTTTTGTCCATGCTGGTTGGCTGAGTGCAGCTCATTCCACCTCTTTGAGCCCATTAAGCTAAATTGTCGCCATCAACAGGTGTTGAGTCATAGACGCCTGAGAGGCTCTAGTGGATACTAATGCTAATCAAAGGCCCAAAAGGACCATTGAGACTTCCCAGTGAAGATGTAAGGACCGGCTAAAAAGCTCCAGCACCTGGGGAAATGTTCAAATGCATTGTGAGTCACAGCTTTCCAGTGATGTCTCTCTTCTTTGTTTTTTTGCCTTTGAAACAGATGACAAAAGTGAGATAATGATGAATTTGCACAAATCGACGGCGCACATCACAATAAAGCCAGTGACACCCTCACACAGACATTCATTTAAAATTTGGATGCACACAAAGCAGTTATCATCTTTGCTTATTTATGAGTGTTACAGTGCTTGATGTGTTGAGGCATTTCTGGGTTTTGTGGACTTTCCTTGTCCTTTTCACAGCACAGTAGCTGTGGCGATGTTTCCATCTCTGCCTTTTCCCGCTGCTGTTGGGCCTTCTTTCTTTATCTTTTCTCTTTTAACATTTATTTTGCTTCCCCGTTCTTCTTTCTCCTTCTCTACCTCACTCAATCACTGTCTCCCTGCGTTTCTCTCTCATCCATCCCACTGTCCTTCGTCTCTGCTCTGTCTCATTCTTGATTCTCAACCTCTCTTCACCTTCATTTTGTCTTCCTCTGTATTTGTTGTCTGTCTGCTCCCACTCTTACTTCTCCACTCTGAGTCTTTTTGAAGGGACCGAGTGAACTTGGTAAACTGTGTTTCAGTCTGTGGCTGTTTGTCTAACCTCCTCTGTCCGTGTCACAGGACATGCCTTTGTGTCTGCTTCAAAGGAATATGCACACACACACACTGACACACACACACACGCACACACACACACACACACACGCACACACACACACACACACACACACACACCTACACACACACACATGCACTCACACGCAAACTCTTCCAAATCCTTAAACAGAGGTATGTGCTCACCCAAAGCCCCACATAGCACACACACAAGCTTTTTCAGAGACCGTCTGAAATGCTGACGGTCACTGAAAACATCCATTCCCCCCCACACATGGGAGAAATTAGTGGACTGATGTCTACCTAATATTTTCTGTAGGTTGACTGCAAGAGAAAACGTGTCTGTGTGTGTGGATATTGCCCTTTATATACTGAGCGCGGGGTTGTATTTGCTTGTGGAAAGACTAATATGCGTGCATGAAAGCTTTTGTATGCGGAGGATTTCAGTTGAGAGTGTGAGTCATCAATATCTATACAGTTTTGTCACCGAAGACACTGAGGTACCGGTATTTTCCATAGCCCAGGCACCCAAGATATTTCTGAGCAGATGTTTGAAGCTTCAACGGTTAGACAAGGTAGATGATTGAAAATGGATGGAAAAAGTGAGAAAAAAAAGAAAAAAGAAAAAAATAATAATCCAGATTTGTTGTGCGAGGAGATCTATGTACGGTCTACGCATGGTTAAGTTTGCATTCTACTTGAAAAGTGCGAGCTTGCTATTGTAAGCACGTTATGTTTGTCCCATATTATACTTAGGAGGAGGGTTTGGCTAATGTTAGCTATCTCTCTTTCATGTCCATTTGTGTTGACAGCACAGACTAATAAAATTCACAATAACAAATAGTCTTGTAACCTCAATGCTCCAAATGTCACCTGGTCACTCGAATGACAAAACTGGTCCACCTTAAAGTGGCACTATGTAGTTTTCAAACTAAATAATGAGGTATAATACAAACTCAGAAGTATTTATTTTTTCCATAACTGAATAAACAAGCTGTTCTCAGAGGCAAATAAGTTCCTCAGAACACTGTTTGAAGCTAGAAATATGGCAGGGTTGGCTAAATATAAACAAAGTAAAACAGTATGAAATTATGCTGTCCTTTAAGGTCAGTTTGTCTATTCAGTTTGTTTCAGCATAAAAAAAAACAGTTAATCTATCTTTTGGTAAAAATGTCCTTCCCAAAACTACACAGTGCACCTTCAATGTGTAAGGTTCAGAAGTATCGAAGTAAAGAACTAAAATAGAACCAAAAGTGTCAACTTTTTCTATTTTTTCCCCCGTGGTGTTTCGAAGTGGTATTATTTTTGGCACCGCTGTTGCAGAGACAACTAAACTGTTTGCTTAGAAACACAAATAAGAACAACTCAGGACAAATAGTCAATCACTTGCTCTATAATGGAAATGGATCTCCTTTCTTTTTCCAGCTGACCGCCTGCCAGGTGGTGGACAAAATTGTATAGCGAAGTTTATGAACCACTGTAACACCCAATGGCTTCATTATTCTACACCCATTACAATGTGCAATCAAAATTTACTTCATAATGATTCATTGAAGCAGAAAACTTGTATATTGCCAGTTTAAGTGAGCTTGATTAGCGATGTCGTCACTATCTCCACGGCTAACACCATCACTTGGATAATCACGTTGTAGCCCTCTGAATTGGAATCGAAAAAAAAATATATATATATATATATATATATTTATAATGGAAGGGGTTTTATGTGTTTTACTTTAAATGTGGTATTATCCTTTGTGGTGGTAACCAACAGCATAAAATTATTTTCTTTTGCCCTTTCACCCTGCACACACAAACAATTGTCACACACTTGCTTTAAAATCACATTAAAGACCATGTAAGGGGTTTCAAATAAATTCAACCACACATTATGGACATGTTTTACAAGGAAAAGGAAAATCAGTGTCAAATCCAAGTTGAAATCTGTGTGAATGGAAAAAGGGACAGAGCTCTGGTATTGTTTCTACATGCTAATCTCTTTACTGCACTGAGCTAACATCTCTACATCCTCCTTGTCTTGTGCCAGTCCACTTAGCATTGCTCCCATCCTCTGCGGTGATGTGTTCCTGTTTAACACCTTGGCTAAGCATGCTGAATAATGCAGCGGGGACCAACACTCGCTGACTCAGCAGCGAGGACAGGTCAGTGGAGACAAGGTGGCTGAACAGCTCCCACAGCCATGACACACAAATGCAGAGGTGGTAAACACACACATGCAGATGCAGGGGTGCTTGGTAGCCAACATATACATATTCATGGACACACACATTGACAGGAGATGCTTAAAGTGAGGAGCACATACAGTATATAGGTGCAGGGACGAGAAAGGAAAAAACAGAAAAGAGACATACAGGTTGAGAGAAACCCAACAGTACAAAATGGCATTAAGCTCTCTGGGCATGAGATGGGGATGAAATGCATGCACACATTTGCTTTCATATCAATGCATTATGGCACACCAATAAGGTACAATAGATTCTAATGTATATATTGGTCACTTTATTCACATTTGTCTGCTTTACTAAACAGCTTTAATAAGCATAATCGGTGAAACATTTATGGAGGCAATAACATCGTTTTAAGACTGTGTCAGGGTTTATTTTTGGATTTAGAATATATCCAAAAAGTATCCAGAAAGTAAGTCATTTGAAAGTATATGAGTATTTCCTATGCAGGACCCCAGACTCCAACTGTTTATTCGCAATTTGCTACCATTTTTGGAGACACTGCGACTGAATTTTAGAATTAGGAGCACCAGTGCGAATTGCAAATATGTCCTCCATGATTTGTTTTTTTGAAATCATATCTCACGCTGTATCACTGTTATTTTACATCAAACCACCTTGCTCAGCATGACCTTCCATCCACTACCTCTGGTTGGCTACACCCCGCCCTTTAAGTAATGCACAAGTGCAACTTTCCCCAAAGATTGAACAGAAGCGGGATGTCTCACTATGTAGCTAAAACAGAGCGTTCAAGACACAGTGTGAAAAGGGATGCTGCAGCACTGCACCATTTGAGAAAAATAATGTGTTTTTTGAAAAATTAAAGTATGTAAACCTATTCTACTAGGACCCCCCCAAAAAGTACAAACCAGAAAATTAGCACAACATGACCTCTTTAAAGCAACACTTTTTCCTTAAAAAAGGAAACAGAACATTGTTATTTCTGTAAATGTTCTGTTTGTTGCCAATGGATGTATCAGTAATAGAATAAAGATGGAATTACGTTTCACATTGCATGTCGACTTTGGTGGTGCTTCTAAATTTTGAGCTGAAAATTTAAAGCACAGACAACTGATGCTAAAATGTTCATCTTGAGCCTTGCATTCAGATAAATTCTTGATGCACGTTTTTATCAAAACCCTACGTTAACCATATATTAACATCTAGTCTGGTCACAGATGCTCACATATGCTTAATGAAATGTATTCATAAGGATAATGAACAAAAATGCAGCAGAACAGCAAACACCTATACAACCTCAGTCAGTCACAGAAATGTAAACATTAATTCAGAACTGATGCAGTCTTACACATGCACACAAGCTGCGTCATGCACATTCATGGTTAACATCCACATCCGCAGATAAAGTGTTGCCCAAAACAGAAGGATGAGGACGAGTCAAAGGACAACATCTGTCAGAGAGCTCCAACCCGCTGAATGCGGAGGAAGAAAAACACATTTCAGGAGAAAACTGAGAGGAGAGAGGGATGAGTAAAAGAGAGACAGAGAGGACGTGGAGAGAAAAGGGTAAAGAATCTGGGGAAAGGAGTGATAGATCAGACAGAAATCCATGAAAGAGGATGGGCGTGCGAACCCAGCTCAAGTTGTAGCGACAGATTGTGAGGAGGTTTGGAGGGTGGGGCAGGATAGAGCGAAGCAAAGGATGAGGGATGAGAGGGGCTTGTCCCTGTGTAACCTCCTACACTGTGATGGAGTGTATTTACCAACACTTCATCAGCAATATCCTCCCTCGATGTGTGTGTGTGTGTATGTATGTGTGTGGCTTCACGCACAGTGATGCATTATCTTCCATGCTATCTCTTTGTTACTGTACTTCATAAAAATGTGAAATTGGAAGGTTCCAAACAACGGATCACTGCTGCTGTAAGTCACACAGAGGGTGAATTTCTGTTTGGCTTAAGATTGGATAGAGGGCCAGGCCTTTGTTACACTTGTCACGTAACTAGAATGCTAAGGGGATCATCAGATACTTCTGATGTCTGTCGCTCAAAGTGGCAAATGTAAATAATGGCGGCTTAGGTACAATCACACCACATGCATTCCATGGATTTCTTGTGCTTCCTCTCCTCTGTGTGTGTGTGCGTACGTTTGAGTGCGTCTGTTTCGACATTAAGGGCTAATGTGATAATGTGTATGTGTTTGTGAGAGAGAGCAAAGTGTGTGTGTGTGTGTGTGTGCGTGTGTGTGTGTGTGTGTGTGTGTGTGTGTGTTTGTAAGGCTTGTTAGAGTAGCAGTTGGCTCCTGCTGACAGCTACTGCAGTCTGAACAGCAGGGCTGACGAGGACAATCAATTAGCCCTGCACACACACACACGCATACACAAACACGTTATATTCACATAAATATATGCACTGAATCTAATACATATACAGCCATATACAGCTCATGCAGTTACAATATAATAAACATCTAATGTCATAACAGTGCACAAATTAGGTTGCTTTTTTATCTCCTTGGCTTTATGTTTAGGGTTGGAAATCAAAAACAAGAACCACTGACGACAGGTTCTGAAATGTCTGATCCATTAGAATCACATTCCTCCAAGCTACTGATTTCCCTTTATCAATGCCTGCATGTTTTTTTCTGGTAGTTGCGCATCACAAACCAATGATGTAACAATCCAGTCGGCAAAACCGATTTATTGAAGCTTTACATTTCTTTATGTTTAAATATGAATTTTTCACACCATCACCACCCCCTCCACCTCCTAATATGTGTATCTTTATTAAACTTTAGCAGCAAACATTTTAACCCAGTGACTGGGCTGCAACATCAAAAACTCGTGTCCACGCTGCTGGAAACTTTCAACAAGAAGTTGTGGCGGGCGGGGAGAAATGGTTTAATGAGTGGCTTCATTTCACAAACAATGATGAGAGCACTGCCACTTATGATGTTTGTAGAATGAGAATTTGATGTAAGGGTGAACACTAGCAATACGACGCTGAAACATCGGCCTTAAATTCTAGAAATGCCTTGTACTTGATGCTCTGTGAATAGGTGTCACTGCTTCCTAAACAAGCAGCATATCCGCCACTCAGGGTACATATCCTGTTTTATAATAACATTAGTGTTGTGCAGGGTTACCAGATTTCTCTAACCAGACTAAGAAAACCGAAATGAAAATAAATCCTGCACAAGCATTTTCTCATTTCATCTATTTAAGATGACAGACGTAGCTCTCAGGCCAAAGCCAGCTGGAGAAAAAATTTATCAGGATTAAAAGGAAGCACTAGAAGGATCAGCAGGAAGCCACTGAGGGAACTGACAAAGACCTGGCCCAATAAGCAGAATCGATAATTGGCATTGGTATGAATAAACTCCAATCTTTTCTCATCTCTGTCGATGTTCAACATCTAACTGTATGAAAAACTGGATGCATTTTTTTCTGTTGCTGGGCTGTGTGTGTGTGTGTGTGTGTGTGTGTATTATAGCTAAGCCCCAGCTGCGGTAGTGCGAGTTTATCAAATATCAGCGTTGAGCCCTCTGAGGGCTGCTCGGACGCTGTTTGCTGGATGTAAGTTTGTGTGTATGCGAGTGTGTTTGCTCTGAGCGTTGTTGTGTGATGCTGAGCAGATGCTGATGTTTTGACAGCCATCCTGCTCCCGGTCTGTCTGCCTCACATCAGCCGAGTGCGAACACGCACACAACAACGTGCATATATGGGTGTGTGTGTGTGTCGGGAAAAGCGCGCGTGTGTGTGGTCAGAGCGTGGGGTTAAGCAGTGGTCCGCCTGTCAGTGTGTATCTGACCTTCTATCTACCACTGGGATCACTTATCCTGCTGCAGGCTCCGCAGTAGCACATAACACCACCCTCCCTGCCATTTTCCACTCTCTCTCTCTTCTGCTTATTTTTTGTTAACTTTTCTCTCTGCCTCTCTCTCTCTCTCTCTTCTCCCTCTGATATCCCACTAACAATGCCATCTCCCTTTTTTCTTCTGCGCTCCTATCCATGTCCCACCATCCCCATTTCTCTCTCCACTCCCTGTCCTCTGTGTTTGTATTCTCCGCACTTCCTCGCTCTCTGCTGCGCGGATCCAAAAATTCAGAGAGTAAATGATGAAATGGAAACAGGAGAGGGGGAAGCTAATGAAGACAAGAGGAGACAGAAAAAAGGAGGGGGGGGGGGGAGAGACGGCGAGAGAAATGCTGAGGTACACAAATGGCGAATCAGAGAGGGTGAGGGAAATATGGGGAGAAACGCTGACAGTCGGAGAGGGAAAGATAAAAATGTTTGACAGAGGAGGGGAAAAAAAGAATCTTTTTCATTTGTGTCAGAGCACCATTGTCAGAGTAACAAAGAAATAGCTCTCACAGTGCACTAGAGGATTTCTCTCTCTCTTTCTCTCTCAGACTCACACACACACAAACACACACACACATATAAAACACACAACATGGATACACAAAGTGTTTATCTCTTTCCTTCAGCAGGGATGAATCTCCTAGGGTGAAAGAAGCTCCTGCTCTCATCTTTTCTGCAGTGTTACTTCTGACATTTGTCACGTTGTCACCCTCGCTTAGCCCTGGTAGAAGAGACTCGCTTGCATGACACCTTTCGTTCAGATTCTCAAAACTCCTCCCGGCAGGTATTGAAAACATTTGAAATATTTCATTCAGTTGTGTTATTTATGCCTCCTGTTCTATTTCACAGGGGTCGGACTCTCAAACCAGACCCTCAAATATTCCTTCACAAGCAATGGATGACTTGATTAATAAACTCTGCACTCTCTGCACTGGTTGTGTTATGCTTCACTTAGTAAACACATCAGTTACAGGGGAACTGCTCAGGGGCGCTGCAGCAAAAAAGTGAACACAACACTCAGCCTTAAAACACTGTTCTATGGCAAAGGGCTCATTGGGTTAGTGTTGCCTTGCGTTGAGTGTATCATGATTGGTTGTAACAGTGCACTCATGTTTGTCTGCTTCAAGTACCTCCAAAGCTTCATGATTATTTCCATCCATCTGTTTATCTGTCAACTATTTTTCTACCTATTCTACCTTCTCAAGTTCTCAGAGCCAAAAGAGGTCAGCTCAGCCACCAAAGTAAAATGTTGCATTTTGATTGATGTTAAACTTTAGAAGATGACAAGTTAAATTGAACTGTTGCTGTGAGAGATAAAAACATGTGGGACAGTTGACATGATGGACTGTAGTGCTGCTGTCATTAATGGGCTTTCATCATGTTCTTCTTGGGTGCAGCTGAGTCACATGCAACAGCTAGTGGGGAAATTTGGTATTCTTGCTCTGGTATTAGAACTCATATCAAAACGGTGGCCACTACACAAAACTGTGTAATTGTAGCAACCTTTGGGACATTTTGCAGGTGCTGTTTGTTTCCCAGTTTCAACGTTTGTATATTGTATGTTGTATGTTATAATATTTTTAGAGAGACTTAAAGACAATTTACATGGCAGCGAAAACAAGTACACTATATTGCCAAATGTATTCGCTCACCTGCCTTGACTCTCATATGACATCCCATTCTTAATCCATAGGGTTTAATATGACGTCGGTCCACCCTTTGCAGCTATAAAAGCTTCAACTCTTCAGGGAAGGCTTTCCACAAGGTTTAGGAGTGTGTTTATGGGAATTTTTGACCATTCTTCCAGAAGCGCATTTGTGAGGTCACACACTGATGTTGGACGGGAAGGCCTGGCTCTCAGTCTCTGCTCTAATTCATCTCAAAGGTGTTCTATTGGGTTTAGGTCAGGACTCTGTGCAGGCAAGTCAAGTTCATTCACACCAAACTCTCTCATCCATGTCTTTACGGACCTTGCTTTGTGCACTGGTGCAAAGTCATGTTGGAACAGGAAGGGGCCATTCCCAAACTGTTCCCACAAAGTTGGGAGCATGGAATTGTCCAACGTCTCTTGGTATGCTGAAGCATTCAGTGTTCCTTTCACTGGAACTAAGGGGCCAAGCTCAGCTCCTGAGCAAACAACCCCACACCATAATCGCTCTCCACCAAACTTTACACTTGCTACAATGCAGTCAGACAAGTACCGTTCTCCTGGCAACCGCCAAACCCAGACTCTTCCTTCAGATTGCCAGATGGAGAAGCATGATTCGTCACTCCAGAGACGATTTTGCGTTGCACTTGCTGATGTATGGCTTGGATGCAGCTGCTCGGCCATGGAAACCCATTCCATGAAGCTCTCTACGCACTGTTCTTGAGCTTATCTGAAAGCCACATGAAATTTGGAGGTCTGTAGCGATTGACTCTGCAGAAAGTTGGTGACCTCTGCGTACTATGCGCCTCAGCATCCACTGACCCCATTCCGTCATTTTACATGGCCTACCATTTCATGGCTGAGTTGCTGTCGTTCCCAATCACTTCCACTTTGTTATAATACAACTAACAGTTGACTGTGGAATATTTAGGAGCGAGGAAATTTCATGACTGGACTTGTTGCACAGATGGCATCCTATTAGAGTACCACGCTGGTACTCACTGAGCTCCTGAGAGCTACCCATTCTTTCACAAATGTTTTTAGAAACAGTCTGCATGCCTAGGTGCTTGCTTTTGTGGCCATGGAAGTGATTGGAACTCCTGATTTCAATTATTTGGATGGGTGAGTGAATACTTTTGGCAATATAATGTATTTTTCAATGTGAGTTAGGACATCTTTAGCTGTAAATGTGTTGTCAGATATCTGGCCATATCTGGACATCTCCTGGCATGTTTGTGATGACCACAACTGTTATTTTAAGGCAAAACATGCTGTTTTCCTAGCCCTAACCAAGTGGTTGTTGTGTCTAAACCTAACCAGACCACAAGTACAGTGTTGTCACAGCATAATTTGAAAATTTTAAATGTAAAGTTTCAATATATCTGTAGTGTGAAGAAGTATACAATGCCATTAGGTTGAAGGTTTTGTCAATTTACTTCTCAATCAACTAATTCAGCACTGCCTCACTGCATTTCTGTGCAGCAAGCACAGTCTACTTTGTTATTTGAAATGTCCCTGAAGACTTAGTCTGTGGACGTGAGCAATTTTAAAGCAGCAGCTCTCAGAGGTTTAAGTAGGCTCATGCTGAATAGATAGAAATTGCACACACATAGTACCACACGCTGAATGCCAAAAAGCTACTTTAGGTGTGAAAAAACGGAAAGATTGGTGGGTCAAAGCTACTATTAGTCTGCCCAAACAGACAAGCGTGTTTTAAGTTTGTATAGTTTTGAAAAATCAGCCCAGGGAATAAATGCCAGAGTAAAATGTTGGCATTGTCCTTTTATGCAAACCATGGATATGTGTGTTTTAAATAAAATGATATATATGTGTATATCTATATATATATATAAATACATATTTTTAAGTTTATATAAAGTTTCAAAGACCCTTTGTACATAAGCTGACTTTCAATTCTTTTAGGGAGAGTTACCAGGAAGGTGGTGGCATAACATCTGGACGAGATATCGAGAGACCACTGTTGGAGAGGACGGTTCAACAATTGTAAGCTTGAAGCCACTGATGTATTTAAAGAGATTTTGGCGACAGAACCAACTAAGCCAAAACATGACCCTTTCGTGACCGTAACCAAGGGGTTTTTGTGCTTAAACCTAACCAGACCATAAAAGGTTGGGAGGTCGCTGGTTCGATTCCCCTGTCCAAGTGTCCTTTGGCAAGGTACTAAACCCCAAACTGCTCCTGTTGTGCTGGTCGGCAACTTGTATGGCAGCCACCGCCATCCGCGTATGAATGTATGTATGAATTACTGTAAGTCGCTTTGGACAAAAGCGTCTGATAAATGTAAATGTACAGTGCCAACATTTATTCTGCCTATTCAGTTTTAGAGAATGTACATATCACGTTCTCTGTGATTCTGAGGATTTTAAATTGTGTTTGCAAATCACTGAATGAAGACCCCGCCTTTTGCCACATCCATCACCTGCTTTTTTATGCATACTTTGCCTGCAGCTTGAAACAGATCAGCTGGCTTTCCCTTATTATCCACCTTAAATCTACACAACTTCCAAATGGCTGCACTAGAGATGCTTTTAATTTCTCTCACAATCCCCCCTGGAGAGCCTGTTTCAATGCAACACCTTGTCTAGAGGGATATCAATGTAATTAACAAGCCAGCTGCAACTACAGTACAGAGGCGTGGTGCTGCAGTGGAGTTATTCCTGTAAATATAAAGTGTGATGTGGCAGCTCATGGTGGTCCAACCCTAGAAGACACTGACTGTTGCTAGTGCCTTTAATTTGTAATCCAAATGTGAATGCGTGTGATTGTATTCAGGGCCTCGCTTTGAGTCGATTCACAGACCGAACACAAGTAAACTAAATCGCTGGGTTCATTACAAACCACTGCTGATTTACAGTGAATTACTTTCCTCAGTATACTTTATTTAAACTGTTAGCTCAGCGCAGTTCAAGGGCGAGACTATTTGTATTAGCGTGGATCTTTGCTGTAGGTCTGAGAGTGTTGCTGCACTTAGTCTTGCACGCTCCGGTACACACACACACACACACACACACACACACACTTCCTACAGCACCATCCATCCCCAAACACACAAACACCATCCCTCTCTCTGTCCGTCTCTATATCTCCCCGACAAACTCGCACAATCGGATCAGCAGTTTTTTTATGCATTTACCGCAGAGTCACATTAGCTTTGTTTGTCAAGGACTCAGACTGTCAGAGAAGCTCCACCATCCGTCTATCCTACGTCTTGTTAAAACCACACACTCTGTTCTGATGCCTTTATCATCCTTCTCTCTGATTCATCAGTGTTTATCTCGCCGTCGGAGGTGTTTAAACACTTCCTCCCTCCTTTCCAAACTTTCCTCTCCTTCTTTGCTCCTCTTATCCCCCACTCTCCTGTTCTCTTTTTCACTTTCACTCTCTTCTTCTCTATCAGTCTTTTCACACCCCTGCTCTGTCTCTTTTCATATCCGTCACTCCCTCACTCAGCTCACCTCATTTCATCTCCCTCCTCTCTTTCCTTCACCCGCTTGTCAGCTAATTTTGTGAAGCCAAGTATTGGCAGGCTACGCCAGCGCTCTCCTCTCAAGCCCTCCCCTTGGTTCCTCCTCTCTGTGTTGCCCCGCTACCCCTTCAATTATAACTTTTCACTTGTTTATTCTCCAGCTTTTTTCCAGTTCTGTTCGTTAATTCCCCTCTCCCTCGCTCCCTGCCACCCTCCCCGAAAAAACTCCTCCTTTGCCATCTTTATTCTCTTCTTGTGCCTCATTTCATCTTCTCTTGTCTTTCATCCACTTTCTTTGTTGCTCCCTACGTCTCTCTCATCCCGTCTCTCTGCACCGTCCTCCACCTCCTTCTTTTTCTCCGACTCATTTTCCTGCTCCTCTGTTATCTGCATCCGACGCGCCAGTCAGATGGCTCAGCTGTGAGACTGACTACCACTCGACAAGGACTCAACATCAGCCTGCCTTTCTCTTTCTTTTGCTCTCTAAATCCCCCCTGCAGTATACCGTGTCCTCAACTCGGCTCAATTTCAGAGCGAGATTAGAGCATTATTGGCTTATAAATTGGGTTAATATAGCCAAAAGAAAACAGTCAGCATCAGTGGATATAAATAAGTCTGAAGAAACCACAAAAGTGTGCATTACTAAGCAAATGCATGAGTTGTAAAGCTACATAATGTACTGTTAGTGGATACCGCCCCGTTCTCACTCTCAAACACTCAAGTACAGCAGCCTGGTCCGTTTCCCTACACTTCTCAGTTTGATGCCAGCCTAACTTGAAGTCAAGTGAGGTATCTGAACAGCAACACATTCTGATCTTTGATTTAACTTAGTTTAGATTTAACTATGACCAATTGCTTCTCCTTGTGTGAGTCAAGGAATGTAGAAGGTGTGGCGCTTACAGGTCCAGGGGTCCCGGAGTTATTATTTAGCTGTGTGTGTTAAAGGTCAGCAGAGGGCAAGGCCACCAAAAAGTTCTAAACTGAGTTTGACCCACATGCCAGTTGGTGGGAATTGTCGAAATGTTTACGTTCCCGTAGAAGGACAGAGAGACCATTTGGGCCATTTTGGGGTACAAGGCCCAAGAAGGGACAGCAGCAGTTAGGTGATTTATGGGAGATGAGCAGGGAGACAGGTCAACTCCTCTTTCAGTCTATTGGATAGATGGACCTTCAGTTCATCAAAGTGACCAACTTGAAGAAGTAGGTAGGCACAGGCAAAGGGACTTTAAAAAGGCCCGCACAAGCAGAGAAAGGGGGGTGGTTACTCGTAGAGTTCCTAAGATTGAAGGTTCAAGAGGATTTCTGGTAGAGCAGAGGGCAAGGCATTGGGCAGAACTTTGCCAGGATTTGAGAACGCCGCCGCCGCCATCCGTCTACTTCCGGCTCACGGCCCTGGCGAAAAATCTCGCGCCTGCGCAGAACGCAAAATCCGATCCGCTGGAACGTATACATGCAGGAGTAATGCGACTATCAATCGAATAATCTGGGTGCTTTAATTCGACTATGAGAAATCCAATCCGGTCCGATTTTAGTCAGACTAAGGTGTATACATGCATCTTAGAAATCCAATCATAGTCAGACTAACCCAGTAATTCGGTTTTCTTGAATGTCATGTAAACACACTGAATGTTCTCAATGCTCGTGTTCATGTGTAGAGACCCTGGTGATACTGCGAGCAAAGTTTCATGTTGTGTCGAGCCTTATAGTGTTTTAAAAATAGCGATTTTGATGCTAGCGCACTCCATTGAGAATTTGCTTGTCCGAAAACGAAACTACGGTAAATCTTAAAAAGTGCCTCTTTCATCATAACTATGCTTTTACACAAAGGCTTGACTCATATTCAATCACAAATAAAGCCTCGGTTGCTTTTTGGCAAGAGTTTCACTTTAAGGTTAAAATAAATTAGATGTTAAGTGCAGTGAATCAGGAGATGTTGTGGTGCTAGGCAGATTTTAAAGAGAGGGAGGTTTTGATCCTCAATTATGCCTTTTAGCAAAAAGGCAATTAACTATCAAACTATGCCAACATTGTCCTCTATGAGCTGCTGAGCTGACCGAGCAGAGGTGTGAGGTCAGGAAGAAAAGTAGTATTTTCACATGTCGCTCACACTGGCAGGCGGGTAGCAGCAGGAAAGCAAAGATAATGTAGGACGCCAGTGTTGCTGCATGGACTGGTACCAGTGTCCAGCTTGATCACTGTGAATCAGTGATTTACTGCACTGGCATCAAATCCATGAACAATGAATAAATTCTGTACGATGTTACGGTCACATTGGGGTAGTTCTTCGCATGCAACCCAAGTACGGAACTTATGAAGTATTACCCGTTTCGTCAGGCTCCTTTTTATCTTCAGCTCCTCGTTTGTGACAATGGCTGCTACGTGGACGACATAATCAATGTCAAAGAATTCAACCTTCTTCTGTGTCAGGGTATTCTGTATGTTTGGATAATCACGAGGAATTCATTGTTCCTTTTCAGCAATCACATGTGGGGCATGAGGTGAAGAAGCTTAATGGTGTTTCCACTTCACTGAGTGTGCACAAATGTAGCCTGACCCTCCCAATCTGGGAGGCCGGATTGGTCCTAAGCCTTTATCGTGTTGACAGAGTCGTGCCTTCTTTTTCTTTCCTCTTTATACTTGAGGTTTTGTTCGGATACCGAGATCAGATAATCTGCTGATGTTTGGCACTTTACTCAAGGAATACCTTATCTTCCTCCTCCTGCACTCCTCTATCAGTCCTGCTTCCTGCCATCTCCTCCTTTGTACTCTGTCCATTTGGCTTGCCGTCGGTCTCGCTATCTTTCTTTGCAAGCTGACAGGGCAGAAAAGTGGAGGGACAGGTCTTTTAACTTGGCATATCTCTCTCTACACACCTTTTCCTCTCCTCCTCCCCCTGTGCCCTCTAACTCCTCTAAGCTCCCTTCTAAACTTTCACTTCTCTCCCGCTGCCCTCTCCTCCTCAGTCGGAGCACAGCCTCCTACACTATGTGAACCTACACCAATATCCACTCACTTTCCAATACATCATCATACACTCCGCTACTTCGAGACAGTCCAAGCAGTCGCCACCCTATTTTCTGTGCAGGGGAGGAAAACACTGTCTGCCAAATGTTTAGGGGTGGGGTACCTTTGGCTCATTCTCGCGTAGAACGTGTGTGTGTGTGTGTGTGTGTGCGCGCGTGTGTGTGTGTATGAGACGACAAGTGATTAATGTGGGATTCCCTTGAAAGGGGAGATCCTGTAATTGTGTTTGTGTGTGTCGGCCTGGGTGGGCGGGTGGGTAGAGTTTCCATATTGGGTGTCCTGAGTGTGACTCATGAATTCCAATAACCTCAGTGACGCTCCTCCCTGTTGTCGCCCTCGTATTTTATAAGGGGACAAAAAGACATGTGGAACCTTTGAACTCGCGAGATAAACCAGGTTGATGGCCAGTCACAAGCAAATCTATTTTTGCCGGGAACCTCAAAGGGAGAGGTATAGATTTCTTTCAGAATAGATGAGATGAGATGAGGTTTTTTCAGAACGTCCTTTGACATTCGAAGCTTCAATTTCGAATTAGGCGTTGAAGATTTGCCATCGCACTTTATGACATCAGAACTCTGAAAGAAATAAATCAAACAAAATCCTCAATTTGAATAAAGAGATTCGTCTGAGTCATCTATAGGAGCTTGAGTTTTTAAAGGAGTCATCACCTGGTTTTTTACATATCCAGTCCCTCTTGGATCACTTTGGATCAATTCTTAAAACTTATTAGAAAAAAAAAAAAAAAAAAAAATCAAACATAGAACTTGTTCTGACACTTTTTCATACCGCGACTTTCTCATGCGAGATTAAGCGCGAGGTTTTGACCGGTCCGGATGTGCATTGTATTAATATGTAATAAGGCGCGCGTTGATTGGCCGCAGGAAGGACTGAACCGGAATAGGGGGCTAGCCTGCATGCACACACAGACTCCAAAACATAAACAGCCCCCTGTCATGGCGCACACACTAAATGACGAACCTTACGGAATTCAGGCATTTATGTACGAGCCGGAGTCGGAACTCGAACGGGAGAGTGAAGAGGCAGAGACGGTGGAAGAGACACGTTTACAGCAGGATGTCTCTGAATGGTAAATTATTATTTTTTTTCCTTCTTACTTTTCACACTCGTGTTTTACATGTAAGACCTGAGTTTTAATGCTGGCGGCCACGATGTATGGCGTGAAAATGACAGAGAAATAGGCAGATTCGGCGTGCTCACTCTGGCTGAGGACGGTTGTGAGCCGACGCTTATGCGAGCTTATGCAAGTAGCCTCCTGTGGTAACGTCACCACAGGAGCAGAGTCAAAATCTCGTGCTTTAGGAATGCGCACTATTGTGCGCTATTCCTGTTCGGAAAAAGAGCCAAAGCGAAAAAAATTTGCCACTTTCGAACTCCAGCTTTTCAGGCAAGTTTCAACTGAGGTCCAACACCAATATGCATGATTTAACGAGAGAAATTGCTATTTCCGGGTGATGACTCCTTTAATTGAATCAATCTTTTTCACGAAATAGAACTTATGCTGTGAGACCAGCTTGTTTATACATTAAATTTATATCATAATCGCACATTCCTCCTTTTTTGTGCTGTAAGCAGGAGAGCAGACTGTTTTTTAGACCACAGTGAAAATTGTGCTTTTGAAAGGCTGAACACCAACAATTATGGGTCGAGGCAGAAGGATTTGTGATGATAAAAAATGCTGTGAATGTTTGAAATTATATAATATCTGTGTTTAATAATACATTTTGATTCTGACTGATATATTGGTTGGCCGATATTAGCAGCTTGTATTGTTCGATTACAAATATATCGGTATTGGCGCATATGTTGTCCAATATGTGCCAACATTAAGGTTATAAAGTAGAAAAAGATGCTGGAGGTTATTTATAATTATTAAGTTCACAGTAAAGTTCCCAATTTTATTGCACTTTTAGACAATAAATGTACACGCAAAACTGGGGAAAAAACAACAAATCTAATTTTCTAATAATATATCTTCGATAACCACATTTAGGGATCATTGCAAAACAATTGTGTTAGATCAGCTTCAGAATTCAACCTCCTGGAAAATCGAGCATTGGTCGGGCTTCAATTGTCCTTCACAATGCTTTGGAGTTGTGCAAACAATCTAACACTAATATGATACTAATAATAGTCGAGCAGCCTAATCTATATCCACAGCTGTGCAGTACTAATATATTCAAACAGAGGAAAAACAAGTGCTTAACAAAGGGATCTGTGCACCATTTAAATGTCGATTAAGAATTTTAATGTTATTGTTAAAAATTACGTTTCAAAGATTTTTTTTCCTTTACAAATTACCTCAGATTTAAATAGTTTTCATTTAGGAAAAGGTTGTGTGATATGACCGAGGGCTACAGGGCAGTTATAAAATTGACCTTTAAGTGAGATCGATTTGCCAAACTGCTGTTTCTACGACTGAGAATCGAGTCAGCATGGACATGACAGAGTCCTTCAAGTGCTGAGGAAAATAAAAAATGAAATGTCTACAACTGGGTGGAGTAAATCTACTCAGGAAGACTGAAATAATCACTACTTTTCAAACGGCCTCATATATCTTTACTGTGGTGTGTACAAGGACATTTTTCCCTGCATGTTTGGATGCTCAAGAATGTTTTGAATGACTGTGTATCCTTTGTGTTAGTGAGTGAGAGTGAGAGAGAGAGAGAGAGAGAGAGAGAGTTAGTGTGTGTGTGTATGTGTGCGTGTGTGTGTGTGTGTGTGTGTGTGTGTGTGTGTGTGTGTGTTATCGGAGGCAAGGCCACTTTGAGTTCTCAGACACAGTCAAGGACCATGACTGATCACACCCTCTGATATCACCACCGCCCAGCTCAGGACTTTGACAGCGTGCATGCTTTCGTGAGCAGGATCACTCGCATTTTGCTTGTGCATATGCGTGTACTACTGTGTAACTTTTTTCCTTTTTGTTAAATTCTCTATCTATGCCCCATTTCTTACAGTGTGAATGTAGGCGTGTGTGTGTGTGTGTGTGTGTGTGTGTGTGTGTGTGTGTGTGTGTGTGTGTGTGTAACACAGTGTCACATTATATTTGCTCACAGGTTGAAATAGCTTTTGATTAAAAAGAGCTGAAACGGATTGGGGAGCGATGGGGAGATAAAGACAGAAATGAGAACGGGGGAGACTGAAAGAGGAGGACCTGGAGAGATGGAGTGATATGTAGCAGGAGACAGACTGATAAGGCAGCACTGAAGGAGGACGGCAGCAGATAAGAGAAGAACTACTGGAAGAAAGGAAAGGGGGAATCAGAAAGATACACTGTCATACGAGATGATGTGGCTCTGTCACTGACTACAGGTTATAATCTCTATTTAGCATCGTGTGTTTTTGCAGACACAGTATATTTGCAGAGTCGACCTCTATAATGAAGGCTTGTGAGTAATGGTTGCATAACTGTTGGTAATGTTGGTAAAAAAAAAAGATGACAGTGGACAGTCCCTTAGACTCATACTGTTGTAAAACAGTGATTGTGCTCCTTGGTAGTAGTATTCACATAGGGCTGATGACATACACATCTCTGCACTGGGACTGTTAAAGTGGAAACAGACACCTTATCCACCCTTTGCATTTCCAAGTGGTATTATCATTGTAGCCGCTGTCAACTTTTTGCTTACCTCGGAGCAGCAACTACTGACATCACAGCACAAAACATGACTTTATTCATCCACCCAGTTTCTGATGGAGACACGAAGGCATAAAGAAAGAATGTCAGGCTGCATTTTCCATCAAGATTTTTCCTCGGTGGCAAAAACAATAAAGTTGCACATTGAAGCTTGAGTTGATAGGGAACTGATCTAAATACCGATGTTTTTTTTTAAAAGCCATTTTTATAGTAATTTATACTTCATGATTATACACCTGTATCGTTACCAGTCCTGTGACATACAGCACATTTGTTTAATAATCTACATCGGTACTGATATATTGTGTTGCACATTGTACATGTTCTGTATGCACTTTATGTCATTGTTATATTTTTGTATTAATTATATTTTTCTTTGATATTCTTTCAACTTTGGTGTGTTTTTCATTGCAAAACAGAATTCAGAGTGGAAAGCAAAGGAAGAGTTTCCTTGTACGGGAAACCCACTTCTTTATTTGTGGTAATAAGACGCTTTGACGTTGACTTGATAATGATGAGTTAAACCAAAAATGTGTCTTTTGCTAGTTTCAAAAAATTAATAACGGGAATCATTTAAGCACTTTACTGTTGATTTCTGGCGAGAAAGGTTAAGAATGTGGGAATTTCTGTTGGATTCTGAACATCTGAGGATAGACTCTCTCTGAATGCGTTTCAAAGATTCACACAGAATGGACATTTACACACTCACGTCACAAATTGCCAACCAGTGCCAGACATTTTCTCTACTCACAATGCGCAGGAGAGACTCAGAACAGAAAGCCGCTTTATATTAAAGATAAATGATACCGTATTTGCCCGCCACATTAACACAGTTAACTGTTAAACGTGTGATCAATGTGTTGACTCTGGAGTGAATTGTATGATGGTTTTCAACGTGCCATTTTCTGGCTGGCAGTGTCAGTGTCTGACTACTATATTCTGTCTGTGCCTGCTTTCACATGTACATATTCCCCTGCCCGCAAGTGCTGCTCGCACACACACACACCCACCCACACACACACACAAAGACACACACAGAAACACACACAAAAACAAAGTATTGTGTAATAGGTTTTATCCTATCTGGGTCATCTGGTCTGCTCAGCAATGATAATAAGTTATTCAGGGCAGAAAGGCCAAGCAGTGTTTACTCTGCTCTGTGTTGTTACATGTGTATTTGTGTGTTTCCTTTTCTTTTTTTCTTTTTTACAAATACACTCTGTCCCCACATCTCACCCCCTATAACCTCTTTACTGTAATGCACACACTTTAATGCCAGGCCAAAAAGAGCAAGCGAAGCGCTGAACAAACACAGGAGGAAAAACCTTGGGGGGAATTCCTAGAAGTGAGCTGAGACATTCTGTCAGAACACACACACACACGGGCCGGTCACAATGGATGAGTGAAAGCTGCGGAGCCCCCTATCAGCTTCAGGTTCACTCCTGCACATGGAAACACAGCTAATCAGCAGCAGTCAATCAAATAACGGAACTAAGCTCTCGTATTCCACATAAGCTGCCTGTATATGCATAAACACGGGAACACACACGCACACACCAACACACACATGCACACACACACACACACACACACACACACACACATACGTACACGTTTGTGAAGATAACTAGCGGGTGTTTTTGTAAGACTGCATGCAGCAGATTAAAGAGATGTTAAGAGCCTGTGCAGCAGCCGGTCTCAATAGTAGCTATCACAGAGGCTCATCGCCTTTGTGCAACAAAAGATCATCAAGTGATCAAAGAATCTGCTCTCAGATCTGATCAGATCTGATCTGATTTGATGGGAACAGAACATAAAGATGACTTCAGTGAGCGGCTGCTGCTGAGCGACGGCGTCCAAAAACAGTTACATCATCTCATCTTCAGACCTCCTTTGATGGAACGATTAAACACTCCACTGTTTTAAGGACTGCCGCTGACCCTCTGAAACAGTGCAACACTGTTCAAAGGGCCAAGAATGACAACTATATCGATGATTATAACAATAACTAAAAGGACAATGATGATCATCGACACTGATGAACCATATTGTTCTCTAACAGCAGCTTCAGCTTTGTCGGCAGCTTAGAAGAAAATACACTGATGACCTGTTACTATACACTGCATGAACAAACAAACAAAAAACCCCAAATTCTTCAGACACAAGATTAGTTGGGAAAATCTTACACTTGTGACCCTGAAATCAAGCTAATTTCTGGCCTTATAAATGTGTTAGGGTTTTTGGCTGGCTGTCGTTTCTCTCTTCATCAAATCGAAAGTGATCTCAAATATATCTTCAACCGCTTTCATTATAGTTGTGGTGTGGTTGTCAACTTTATATTTATAGTTTTTGTTATTTCACTGCTCTCGGTATGAACTCCCACTTCAAGTTACTTACATGACGCATGCTGTCGTCCTGTGTCTGATGAAACACAGAGAGAAAAACTGCCTCTTTAATGTTCAGGGCCACGCTTTCCGTCGTTGATTGCATCAAACCGATCATTTCCTGACAACATCATTACAGGGAGTTCCCAAATTTTGGATTAGTTCGACAGATGGCAAGTGTAGACAGCTCTGGGACAGATTATTTCTTTCGATTTGAGGCCCACACAAACCTTCAGTAGGTGTTTATAGTGTAGAGTATTTATTCAAGGCCTAGTGTGGGTTTGAAACACATGAACTGAGACGTAGGCCTGCTCCAGCACAAAGAAGACTTTTTCTTTTAAAACGAGGCAAAGTGTATTTTAATCAGAATCTGATCATGTGTAGAACATTTCTAAGAATAAAGACTGGCAACGACTGCAGTCTTGAGTGACACTGCTGACATGCTGATCTGATACAAAACTAATAAAAACGCCTACTTTTCAAGAATCGTAAAAGCATGTTGAGCTTTAACGCTGCCTTGTTCAGATGTCAATACTTGCTCTTCTCCCATGAGAGAGCAATGACTTTTTATGCCTCTGGTGTTTCGATTCTTGACCGAACAGAGTTAGTGCAGCTGCCGCCTCCTCACAGCATCAAGTTCTATGTTGTAACAAGCTGTTTCTTTGTTTTCTCTCCTGTCTGTCTGACATTCAGCCACTGCACTGCAACTGTCATGTTTCCACTGAGTGATACACAAAAATTATCATATTGCAGTTATTTTTAGATATGTTGTGAATTAGATATATCAAAAATTATATATATGTGTATATATTTAAATAATGATGTGATTTTTGCTTGGGTCTTGGCTGAAAAAGTGTGTTTCCCTTGCATCTTGAGAAAATGATTTGTAGGCAGGGGCATCTTTATAGCACCACAGCGCTTAAATGAAACCTATTCTGAGACCCTCTTGACATCAGGTGATGTCACAATGTCACACATTTACATAATTTATTCCCGTAAGCATGGAAGACACAAAGCTAACTGGAAGCTAAAAACACCACATAGTTGACTGGTGGTGTGGTGAGTGTTGCTGGCTCAGGCGTGTGTGAGCTGACCAATCAGAGCAGATCGGGTATTACGAAGGCGGACCTTAAAGAGACAGGAGCTAAGACAGAACCTCTCACATATGGTGACGCTGTACGATAATACTGCTGCATCTTTTGAGCTTAAAAGCATGTAAAGCTGTTATAGTTGTAACCCAATATAAAATTATGAACCTGAAAATCAGCATATCTCTCTTTTAATTTATAAGGCTACTTTATGACACAATTTACCTTTACCAAAAAGCTGCAGCTCCTGTGATTTTGCACACTATTGTAATTTCAATCTGATTTGGACACAAGTCTGATACTGACTTCTCAAGTTGAATGTGTTCAGATTGGATGATCAGCATCATGTGCGACAGGTTCAGTTCAACAGCAACTCACAGTCACAAGAAAATAATCTGAGTTTTTTAGAGGTATTTGATGGGGGGCAAAGGTCACTGAGATGTAGGCTACCTAATGTGTCCGTGTTATTCTTCTCCTATAAACACACAGGCGGGAAGAGTGAGAGGTGAAACAGGCCTTGGGGCAGTTGTCCAGGTCCGAACCTAATACAGTGGTATTTTCATGTTTCCCTGCCAAAAGCAACCCTGCAGCTGAGTGCATGCCTGTGTGCATGTGTGTGTGTGTGTGTTTAATCAAAGGTACTGTAGCACCATGACTTTAGCCTCAGGGCCAAGTGAAAAGTAAGCACTGGCGCACCTGCAGGAAGTTAGTTAGTTAAGCTTGGGGAATCTGAAGGAGATGAAGGAGATGCACTCAAGCCAAGTCTTCCTCTTAACTGGCGTGTTGTCCGACACACACACACACACACACACACACACACGCTCCTTCTTCAGTTAAAAAACAATCTGAAATATGTGGAACAGCTTGTGATCTGACAGACTGCGCTCTTCCTCTGTGTCCACAACTTCTTCTCCTTCTTTCACCACCCTGCTGTTGCCCTCTCTGCTTTTGGTTTTATCAGTGTGCAACAGCAGGTCGTTTAACTCAGCAAACTTTTTCGGTCAGTTGTTACATTTAGAGAGAACTGATGCCTGTAGGCCACCACAAGAATATCAAAACAATATTTTCTGATTTGGCACTTAAATACAGTTTTATCAAAATCAGTATAACAACTCAGAAAGGGCATAAAAAGGACAAAAAAATTAAAACCTTATGCTCTCATTTAACTCTAAAATAGAAAAGCCTGAAGCTTGTAGAAGCAAAGTTGGACACATCAGCTACAGTCAGTGTTAAAAGTCATTCTTGAGTAAAAGTAAAGATATCATCAAAGTTAAAAAATGACTTTGGTCAAATTGAAAGTCAGCCATATAAATAGTACTTAAAATCTTAAAGTAACTCATATCATATATAACAGTATTTCAAGTATTTTTCTAGCAAAAATTACCATAAGCATCAAAAAAGTAAATAAAACTTATATTTCTATGCATGTGTATACTGCATACTATGGATCGATTATCGGCCTGACCAATTATCGGATCAGATATTCCGATTTTTTTTTTTTATCTGATTGTAGATAAAATAAGTTTTGCAAGAATTGCACTCATTTGGCTCTTATGCAGCCTGTCATCTGAAAAGTAACAAGGAACTTAAGTTATTAAATTCGTATAATGAGTTTAAAGTACAATATTCCCCTTCCAAAATAAAGTATAAAATACCAGATAGTGGAAAATACTCAAGTAAAGTACAAGTACTCACTTATATATTTGTACGGATACTTTTCTACAAGGTGGTCACTTTATCCCACAGAGACAGTTTCAGCAGAACAGACATAAACACTGAACACAATAGCAACACACGCAGCGACAGACTGAAACACTAAAGACACCTCACCGTCTCTCCTGATGTTGCCCCTCATCACTCTGGCGGTGGAGACCTGAGCCCTCCCGAACCCGGCCATCGAAGTCCCCAACAATAAAACCATCCACATCTGGAAAAGCAGCGCTCCACTCATGGTGATGACGGACTCTACAACACACGCTTAAATAAAACACGAACCCCTTCAAAAAATAAACTTTCCAAACTTTCTCACGGGATCCACTTTGCCTCCTTTATGCCCGACGCCTGGCGCACACGATGTCCCGTCTTGTGCCAAATACTGTGTCCTCTTCCCGAAGTTGCGCGCCGACAGACACCGAGAGCAACACTCCGAAACTGTGCTGTGCAGGTGGCGGGTAATATAGCTCCCTTCACGGCCAGACATGAGCTTACAGGCGCCGAACTTCTTATCATAAATTCTGTTCAAGTCACTGAGAAATATCCCGCATACTTTACTAGTTTTCTGTCTGACGCCTTTGCGCTCCTCTGAAAGTCAGCGCGTCAAACTTTGCCAACTGAGCGGTGCGCGCTCACGGTGTCTGTGTGCGTGCGTGCGTGTGTGTGACTGTGTGCCTGTGTGATGTGGGTGTGTAACTGAGCGAGATGCTGAGGCGGCAGGTTAGGGAGGGAGAGAGTGAAATACACTTTAAAATGTACTTTATTTATCTATCTATCTATCTATCTATCTATCTATCTATCTATCTATCTATCTATCTATCTATCTATCTATTTATCTATCTTAATTTAGGAAAGGCACAAACAGGGAGTATGTACAGTATGGGAGGAGAGAGCACAGGGAGGGTCACCAAAGCCAGGCACAGAAGAGGAAACATGCCATGAACTAACCGAAGAGAGGGGAAGTCTCTTGAGGTCAAGAGCAGCTCTCTAGTTCAAGAGCAGCAGGCAGAGAGCGAAGGAAACAGCTGACATGAGCCCACTCGGATCCTGGGGACAGAAGGAGGGCCATTAAATATCATATATAACACGCTGCATGTGTTAAATTCAGTGTTAGCTGGAGGAGAACAGGAGGTGGGCATTAGCTATGTGAAATGGCACAGTATATAAAAATCATCCCGGAGGTGTATTAAAGAAGGCTCTGTCAAATTTTTTTTTTCTTCAAGGAATCAAACGCTTTAAAGGATAACTTTACCCACTAGGGGTGAAAAGGTATACCGTATTTCGGTATACCGCGGTGGTGACACTGTGAGATTTCACGGTGACGTTAATTAATTAATTATTTTAATATTATGCGGCGCTGCTGGCGCAACTCCACTTACACGAGTAGGGAACTCACAAATAAAACATTTTACTTCACGTTCACATTAAGATCAGTGGTGGTCAGTTGTCACTCAGTCACATTATAATCTAATTTTACAGCTGCAGCAGTAGATTGAAAAAGCGTTTCCTACCTGTGTGCTGCTCAAATGTAGGCCTATATTCCATTTAGTTCAAGGCAGGTTGCATGGTCAGCGTCTTTTAGTTGGTTCAGTGACAGTCCAATCAAAAAAGGTAGTTTTGGTAAACACACGCGAGACCCACATGATCCAGGAAGCTAGAAAAAAGCATGGCATGATGATGGCAGACTCCGAACCAGAGGCAGATTTACCCGCGGGCCCGGTTGACCCGATGTCCCCTACTTCACCACCTCTTTATCCTCCAGCCAAGCGAGTTTTTTGGAGTTTTTTGGCTACCCAAAACAACCGGATGGATCCATAAAGGACGACAGAGAGCCGACTTGCAAACTATGCAACAGGAAAGTAGTTGCAAGATCGGCGAATATATCTAACATGATGTCCCATCTCCGCGAGTGGCATAAAAAAGAATACGCACAGCTTAAGTCCAAGCAGGTAACATGAATCATTATAAATCCCACTGTAGCCGGTCTATGATGTTTCATTCAAAGAGCATGGTTATTGTTGTTGTACGTCGCTTTCATTCTCCGTGGAACGGCATGGTCTTGTTGTCTACAAAATATGCAGATCTACAAGGCATCACTACGTCGCTTTGCAACGCTTTGTAACGCTTTGTTCACTTGTAGATTAGTTGTTTGTTTGGCGCATGGCAGTGACGTCATGCCAAAGAAAAAAAAAGACGAAAGAAAGAAAGAGAGAGATTGAAGGAAAGAAGGAGAGAGAGAAAGATGGACTATAATAGATAGATGCACGGAGAGATGCATAATAGAGGCTGTGTGTGTGTGTGTTATTTTGCTTAAATAAAGCAATGTTTTTCTTCTAAGAATGATACTTGTCTGTTTTGTTGGTTATTTAATGGCCCCTAGTACAAAAAAAAATCTTAAAAAAAATAAAATACCGTCACCGTGAAATACCGCAGTGTATACTGTACTAACACCGTCACCGTACCATACTGTAAAATCCCATACCGTTACACCCCTATTCTCTACCCACCCCCGTGCCGATGGAACGTCGGGTGGGGTTTCAAAGCCCGCAAAACATTTCTGGAGCTTCACAGCGAAACGGTGTAGCAGCATTCCCCTAAAAAGTGGATGGGGACGTGAAAAACAAATATAGATAAAAGGGTTTAAATGGATCTGGAATCTATGGAAACAATGGGATTCCAAATTGACTTGAAAATTGAAATCTTTCTTTTTTTATATTTCTTTGTTGATTTTTAAACATTTTTGTCCCCATCTACATTAGCTGTTTAGGAGAGTGCTGCAACACTGTTTTGCTGCTAATTCCTGAAATGTTTTGCGGACCACAAAACTTCATGTGACTTTCCATCGGCATGAGGCTGAGTAGATAATAAACATTTTTCACTTTTTGTGAGAACTTATCCTTTAATTGACACAAACAATATCTTTCCCCTCTTGTGTGGTCTCCCTCAGATCACTCACTGTTTAAAGTTAGCCGTCACTAGCCACCTAACGCAACACAAATGACATGATTGCACTTGTTGAGGATTTCTAATGATTAAATCCTGCCAATGGACTGCCAGGAATCATTCATTAGGCAGCATTGTGCAAGTCAATGGCAGACAGGCATTATGTTTGAGGTAATTTCTGTAAGTACTTTTCAAAGTGATTTACTCGCCCCTGTAAGATGTCAAGGTGTTACATGCTTTATTTTGCAGCCAAACAAAGCAGTGCCATCGACCCTTCCACTGAGTTTATGAATGTGTTTTTGTAATTCCCCTTAAAGCACACTCATAGATTTATTCATCCCCCCTCCTTCACTTCCTGTTTTCTGTCACACTTACCGTCAGCATGTCCTGCTCATTTCTTGTCACCCGTGTCCGTGTCCCACCGTCACCTCTCTGTCTTAACACTTATTTGATTTTTTTTTACGGGATGAACCTGCTAACTTGAGGTTTCTGCTAACTCTGCGCAAAAAGCCCTTCCCATTACCACAGCAATTGGCTAATGAGTAATGCAGCACCTTTAAAACTTAGAGCCACTTAGGGAATGATATAGGTTATTAATAGAGAGGGGGAATTAATTAAAATTAAAAGCTATTAGAGTACCCTGCTGAGCTTCAAAGGCGTGTGCGCCCGGGGACTGAATCTGTAAGCACACGTAAGGATCGCCGGCGGGGCACAGATGTATCATGCACCACACGTGCTCACGATGTTCACACGCATGCATGCTGACAGTCCCTCACACACACACACGTGCACACACACACACACACACACACATGGATACATTTTAAAATTCTCTTATACCGTGATAATTGTAACCTGCCACGGCTGTAAAAACAGGGAATCATAGAAATATCAGGATAAGGCACATAAGTCCTCCTCTAAATTAAAAGGTGCTGGTTTAATCCCCATCGCTGATAGAGTTGCTGTAACTGCTGAAGCACCCTTGAGCAAAGCTCTGCGCAGAAATGTGTCTGGTGCGAGGACACTGACATGGTCACTCACCTGTCATGGCATGACCATTTAAATACTGTTGTAACTTAATTTGCACTGCTCACCTTTACCTCTCTGTGGATTGTACTTATTTTTGTACATTCTTGTTTGTATGTGACAAATAAAACCTCTCTTCAATGATTCTATGTGAAGCGATCAATATTGCCTCATAAATACTACTTTAAAAAACATGATAAAAAAGGATTTACAGAACTGGTTAAAACTCCAGTCTTCTGAGTTTGTCAGTTCACTGTTTATTAAGCCATATGAGTGCAGGCAGATCAATAAACCAGGTGCCTAAATGTGATGACCCCTGTGGAGTCATGTCAGAGGGCTGCGTCTCTTTTCTAATTTGTGCCTCTCCCTTGCAGGTCACCCAGTGCAATGTTAAACTTCAGTTCACCTGGGCCCAGTGTGCTAAAGTTACTGGTTGTAGGTTGTAGGCATTCATTCTCTGGACCTCTGCACAGGCACACCACGTTCTGGTTTTGGTTTATGTTATCTTAACTTTATCTTTTTCCACATCTCATGATGTGAATATTTGATTTGATAATCCCTGATTTGATAATTTACAATTATAATTTGATAATGATTTGGTCTAATTTGGTTTCATAAAGCATTCCTAAGACATTTACTATGGTGCTGTCTCCCTTTTTCTTGTGACCTCATGAGCCGGGTCATGGACCCAGCGACAGCGCTCCTGCGAAATAGTCTTGTTGGGAACTAGTTTTTGGGGGAACATTTGCGCGTGAGCCCTGGGAATCAAGTGGCTAATAACTGTTCTACTGCTTCTTTAAACTTTGACCATTAGTGACCAGGTTAGGGTTTAGGTAACTTGCCATTCCCAGCATGTAGATTTCTCGTTCAGAGGGTTGCACTTGTTGTTTCAGGGAATGGTAACATGCAGTCTGCCAATGGCCACCTGAAATAGTTCTCTAATGTATTTTAACCCTTTTTTAATTTTGATCTTTAGGATTGTAAGTCGGGTCGGCCAGCATTTTGAAGTGTCACTTTGAAAAAAAAAGGTTTTCTTTTCTAAACAAACTTTTCTGATGCATGGAACCTCTAGTGCTATACACATAAAGTTTACTATTATTAATATTTGTCCTCTGATTGTAGATCCCACCTGCACAGAGTCCCCCCTCAAGGTTTTATAATTTTGCATCTGCCCTTTGCTACGACTGTCCATTTGTTCTCAGTTTGCGTGCAGATTGCTGTGGACAAAACATGAACATGCTTAAATCACTCAGTAATCATGATAATATAAATGCCTCAATTATTGCAATGAATCATTTGTCTGTTCACCAAAATCTACAAACACATATTTTATCATTTAGCCCTGTTAGTATTCAGCAGATTTCTCACACAACCTCGATTCAGCAGAGGTGACACAATTTCATCAACATTTGAAAGACTCAAAGTTAATTGTTATGCGCCCATTATTCCACACGTTCAGCAGCCTTCAGGTCTATTTCTTCAGTAGGAAGAAGCGCTGAAGGTCCTGCAGATTACTCAGTTTTGTTTTGCCATTGTAATGTTGGTGAATTGTCCCTCTAACGTAGTGCTTTTGCATGAGGGAATGCATCAGGATACTGTTTGTACAGTCAGTAAGTTTATTATGCACAAAGTACCCTACTTACTGTAGAATGTTACCAGAGACATGATATAAACTCGAGTCATTTGAGAGACAGAGGTGCTATCCACTTCTCTCTCTTTTTCAAACACACACACCCTCTCACAAACACGCTGTTATAATAGAGTTTCTGGTTTTGGTCCAACCAGGCTGGTTTCCCAGAATTGGTGTGGTCCTGATATCCATAACTGTGTGTGTGTGTGTGTGTGTGTGTGTGTGTGTGTGTGTGTGTGTGTGAGTGTGTGTGTGTGTGTGTGTGTGTGTGTGGCCTGATGAAATCCATATTTATTAGATGAACAACAGACCTCCTCAGGTGGTGTTTATGGGGCCAGCGTCTGAGCCATCATGATATGAGAAGTTTGGCAAAAAGAGGGAAAAGATACAGAAAAAGAGGTCGAAGAAAAAGAAGGATGGAAATCTAGGGAAGGAGGGAAACGATGAGAGCTATTACATTTGGGAATGAAATACAGATACAGGAATTGAAATGAGGACAAAGTGTTCTTTTTGGAGAAAGAGAGGGCGGATGAGGGGATGAACTGAAATTAAGGTGAGACTTAAAATGTGATTTTTTTTCCTTCTTTATATACAACTCTGTGTGTAAAGATCTACTTAAAATTCTTATCCTGCTTTTAAAATGTAGAACCACATCGGCTCAAAATGCCAGCATCTCTGCAGACACCTTACATCAGACGTGCTCAACCACTAATCGCCCCGACATCACCAGTCAGAGGTGACCAGGGCAAAGAGCATTGTTCTATTTTTTTCCCTCTTCCTTTTCTCTGCCTATTTGTCCTCCCTGTCTCATCCCCTGCTCACCTCTTCATCCTTCCATCCTTCGGCTTAATGTCAGATGAAGGGGGATTAGCTTTGGTAAGGGGAGACGTGACCAGTGTTTTAGTGTGGATGTGTCGGTGTGTGTTGGCATATATGCGTGTGCTGACCAAAAGCCTTGGAGTCACGACACAAACCGGCAGTCATCTTTGCTCTATAAGTCAAAACAGCAGTCGATAAAATGTTAAACTGAGTTCTACTATGAGCAGTCATCAAGTAAAGGCAAAAGAAATGCCACCATGGTGGATAAAATGTGAGAAAGTGTACCTGTAGGGTGCCATTTCAGTGGACAGGCATGATTAAGTGCCCTTTTAGGTGCCATCCAAAGAACAAAACATGATAAAATCCTTCCTAGGGTGCCCTTCTAGTGGACAAAATGTGATAATGTGCCATCTTAGGTGCCATTCTGATTAAGATTCAAGTGGACAAAACATGATAAAGTACCATTCCAGTGCACCAAATGTGATAAAGTGCCCTCTAGGGTGCCATTCTAGTGGGCAACACATGATAAAGTGCCCTCTAGGGTGTCATTCCAGTGGACAAAATGTGATAATGTGCCCTTCCTGTGGACCAAATGTGATAAAATGCCCTCTAGGATGCCATTCCATTGGACGAAACATGATAAAGTGCCCTCTAAGGTGTCCTTCCAGTGGACAAAATGTGATTAAGTGCCCTTCCAGAGGACAACATGTGACAAAGTGCCTTCTCGAGTGCCATTCTAGTGGACAAAATCTGATAAAGTTACCTCTAAGGTGCCCTTCCAGTGGACAAAATGTGACAAACCGCCATCTAGGATGCCCTTTCAGTGGACAGAATGTGATAAAGTGTCATCCAAGGTGCCATTCCAGTGGACTAGATGTGATTAAGTGCCTTCTCGAGTGCCCTTCCAGTATACAAAAAGTGACCAATCAGCATACGTGTTGTTGTTGATGCAGAGCTTTGTGAATGACACAAAGCTGACCTCAGCAGAGATTCTCTTTGAAGAAAGAAACATTTAGCAGCCACATCAAAGCCTGCAGGAGGTTAATGTTTGATTCTAAAGTGATACTTTTAGGGGCTAGAACTGCCTTAAACTCCCACATTTCTACTCCCATTGCAGACAGAGGTAATCTCCCTGAGAATGTTTGGTCTTTTTCTGCAAATTATTTCCAAATTCTTTTTGATTTTGTGTGCGCTTTCATGTAACATTAGACACTGTTTTGGAGCTGGAGAGGTAAAACTGTTCTAATAGACCCTATAGGCCCTGATTTCACCCATGATTAATGCAGTTTTGTGCAAATGTAGGCCACCAAAATAAAGCAACATGTTACCTTTGCCTATTGTTTAATTTCTTGAACATCTTCAGTGTGTCTTTTCAGGTCAAAGTGGCAGATTCCTCCAGGTTCCCACAGTAGCCTGCCTTTCTTGGCTACCCTCTGGGAATCTCTTAATGAGCTCAACATCTGTGTGTGCGCGAACACGCAAGTGTGTGCCTACCCATGCAGGTGTGTGTGTGTGTGTGTGTGTGTGTGGGTGTCACAGAGGTGAGTGCACTCCTATGAAGGATGTAGTTGTGTTTGAAGGTAAGTGTGCGACCGTGCATGAATGCGGTGTGTGTGTGTGTGTGTGTGTTCTGACATGCTCCGCTCAGCTGTGCTGCACTCCCAGTTTTCAGTAATTAGAGATTCTGTATCTCCAGGCTGAGTTATGGCATCCTGTAGTCAGAGGGTGTGACCCTATGACCATCTGTGTGACGCATGAACACACACAATAGTCACATTTTAGATTCACATGCAAATCAGCTCTCATTTTAGAAAATTAAAGGCGTGATGCTGTATTTACTGATGACCTTTTTTGGAAATGAAGCATTTGCTAAATAAAAGTTAACCTTTGTAATCAGGACCTGTGACACAATGCGCTGGAATTTTCAACAAATATAAAAAGCATCATGACATTTAGGCTTTAACAGTTTTCCAGACAGTTTTATTTGTGAAGTATGTCTTTAATAGTGTAAGCAGAGTTAAAGGGATGGTCCACAAAAAATCTAAATGTATATTTATGGATAAGGGAGATTGTGGTGAGCTTGATTTGATATCCAATGGCCTCTAATGGTGAGAGTGGAGAAAGTCAACATAAACCTCTCGTTCACTGTCAACCAGTCTGTCACATCAATATCCTGAGTTTGTAAGTAGTGTATGGTTTAATTAACACGTTCTCACTCCCGACTTGTAAAATATGGCAGCTTGGTCAGTGGCCTGAGACACCGATCACACAGGGACTCATTGACACAAAAGAGGTTGCTTTAAAAACATGCACTATCAGCCAAATATGTGTCATTAATGGGAAAGTGGTGCGAGTCCAGGCTGAAAAGTTGCCAGTATTTCAGACTTATACACAGACTTTCTTGCTCTTTATACTACTGCACTAGAGGGGCTCTTCAAGAGTTAACGGTAGGGTACAGGGTCCATCTTATATGAGTAGGGAAACTTACAAGGCTGCTATATTTGATACAATGGAAGTCGGAATGGTTTGATATACCACTTGTATCTCAATCCAAATGCTCGTCTCTGCTAAGATTCAAATTAGAATCATTTTTCGTGTCACACAACTGAATCTCTTTTTTAAACAACCTCAGGGTCTGATTACAAGAGTTTTCAATGAAAGACTCTGTGTGTGAAGGTCATCAATTACAACAGCTATTATTTGCTCATTTATTTATTTCTTTGTTTTGTTAATTTGGATCCTCATCAGATGTGACCATTACAGCAGCAACACAGTGTTATTTTATTAGCCAGAATGGATTTGCTATGAAAGTTACCAGCCTTATTTGTACAGCTGGTTGGTTTTTGCGACTGCAGTTGGACTTCTGTTTCTGTGTGTGTGTGTTCGTGCTGGTGCATTTTGTGCATGCTTGTCTGTTGTCTGGCGTGTTTGTGGCACATTATCAGTCGGTACAGTAGGTGTATTAAGCTGGGTTGATACGCAAGGCGAAGGAAGGATTATTATGAAAAAAGCTTATCTGCTCTCTGATTCTACGCGCTCCACTGACACAGTTCTCTTGTCTACGACTCACTAACACACACACGCTGTATAAACAGTGGCAGACACAACTAAAGGCACACACACACATATGGGCATAAATAAAGTACAGACATTCAGACACAGAACTCATTTATGAATCAGACCAATAGATACAAGCACTATCAACACAGCCATAGTGCACACAAGCACTTTACAGGCCTTGTAGTTACATATTGAGCACATGTAATGAACCTAACATAACTCTTTGCAAGACTCATAGGCACACTTAATGAACATAGAAACATGCACATGGATGAAACACATAAATCGACAGAAAGCAAAACAGGGTTTACCTCCCCCCTTACCCGACAGGGCTGATAAGGCTTAATTGCCTTAGCTCCTTATTATCAAGCACACAGTAGAGTCATAAAATGTGAAATTAAATCCTTTACGGTCATTACAAGAATATAAAACATGTTATTTAGTGCCTGAGCATTAAATACCAGGATAAAACACAGACACATTGAGCCCACCGGGATGTGGATACAACTGAGGTTGCATTAAAAAGTAATATTTTCAGTTATTACTTTTAACTTAAACGACGCCTTGAGTTTCTGTCTGTTTTTATAAGCTTTGATCTACTAAATCACACTGATCAGAGGACTCTTCATTGCTGCATTCACATGATTTGCCTGCACAGGAACACAGTGCTCTTTCCATACTTCATGATCCAAGTGCAGTCTTTTTATTACAGTATTATGTGACTTGTGCTTGATAAACTTGATTTATGTTTTACCATGAAAGTTTGTGGCTTTATTTTGGGGCACTCACTGTCTGTCACAATGTAACAAGGTGAACCCAAACGCAGACACAGACACAGGGGATTATGCAAAAAGAAAGTTTATTTAGGCACTGGGGATGGTGGAGGTGAGGAAAAGATGGCAAAGTCTGAGCTGTTGAGATGCAGGGATTGCAGGCAGACAGGCAGGCAGGCAAATGAGGCGATCCTGAGGCACATGGAATAAACTCATTAAACACCAGTAATCCAAACATGAGTGATGCCACTGAGCAAAAACCAAAGCTATGTTCAGACAGCAGGCAAATCCGATTTGTCTCTCAAATCAGATCTGAAAGATGCCGTGTCCACACTGTTTTTTGCAAGTGATCAGATCATCGGATTTTTGGGTCCAGACATCACCTGCATACTGTATCCACATTGGTTGCTGTGGTAACGACATAGGCCTCAGTAACTCTGTGTGCAACAATAATTTCCATGTCCAAACAATCATGCTGCAAAGTCGCTGTGCAGCGTGATTTGGTTGACCGTTCTGTCTCTCTGGATTTGACAATGTTATTGTGTGTCATGCTGCAAGTGGCGCAAAAGACAGCTTGAAAAATCTGATACTAGCGACCAGAGAATCCGGACTCAAATCTGATTTGACCCGCATTCAAACTACCTTCAAATGTGGTTTGTCTCTGACCAGAAAAATCAGATTTCATGTGATTTCTGCTGTTCAAACTTCCTTATCAATTTGGATATGGCAACAAACAGATTTAGGCTGGTAAGCTGAACACTCAAGTAGAGCCAGAGAGGCAACCACCATGGTACCAACAATGATCCAGCAAAGAGTGGAATGTAGTCGGGTTTAATATACTGGAGGAGGTGATGATCTGACGAGTCGCAGGCAAGCAGACTGGGACAGATGACGGGTTGATATCAGGTAAGTGAGCAGAGCTGGGAGCCGGCATAGTGGGTCCACACCCACAGCATCGACACAAAGAGATACACAAGCAGGAGCGCAGGGGCATGGAGAAAGACAAGAAAACACAAAGGAAGACACTGGAGCACTGTCGGGACTAAATAAAAATAACAGTAACCGATCATCAGTCACATCAAAGATTATTCAAAGGTCAAGCCATTGTACAAAGAAATTAATATGCCATAGACCTTAATAAAGAAATATGGATAACAATAAAAAACAAACAGCAAATTTTGTCGCCTCTTCTACTGAAAATGATGTTGATGAGCATCTCGTTGGAAGCCAGAGGTTTCAATAAGCCAACAACAAATGTCAGCCCCCGAACCACAGTGCAGACCTATTAAACGACATTGTTGATTAGTTAGAAAGTTCAGAAAGCTAAAAAAAAAGTTGATAAATGCTCGTCTTGGCATTCTGCCAGCGGATTGTGCCGAACACTCGAAATCATTCAGCGACATACTCCTACAGCATGGTCATCATTACTCAGATTCTGTGGGGATCAGGTGGTGCTGGTGGTGGAGGAGATGGGGGGTTGGATGTTGGCAGCGCGAGTGGCAGGCAGCACTCACAGGTGCAGGTAATTGGGTTCATTAAACGCATGCTGATGAGTGGACGGTTTCAGTGGAACGAGAGAGGAAGCAGGAGATTCAGTCCTCTTTAATATGAAATAGACGAAAGCAGGAAAGAATATGAGAAGATATAATGAGCCAGGAGGTAAAGTTTTGGTGGCAACCTTATTAGAGGATAAGAGGGGAGAGAATGATATAATATTCCTCATTGGATTTTTGTTAAGCTCCTTCTGATGGGATGATGACCAGGGGAAAAACATGATCCTTGTACAAAGAATTTTGAGGTGAGTGTTTGGTAGTTGGGTACCATGCCGTGTTGCAGAGTGCTGTACTCGAGTGTCACGTTTTAACATCAACTTCATGGGCAAAATTGTGTTGAATGCTGAGCTGAAGTCAACAAAGAGCTTTCTGATGTAGCTGTTCTGATTCTCCAGGTGTGTGAAGACTGAGTGAAGCGCAGTAGATATGGTATCCTTTGTGGATTTGTTGGTTCTGACAGCATACTGGTTATGAACATGGCAGGCATGGATGATGAGGTGTTTCCCTTTGAGCTTAAGGTGCCTCCAGATTTTCACTGTTCATCATCTTTTCAGTTGCATTTTAATTGCAAAGTTGTAAAATTATAACAATTGTCAGCATACCTACGTTTATAGGACTTGCAACATGGAACAAGGCAGCATTACATGATCCAAGCATTCAGGTTTCCCACCCTGAGTATGATGTTGGAGGAAACTGGCAGCCCCCCTGAATAAGGTGTATCTACAAACAAAACACACAAAATATGTTTTAATGGCACATACCTATAACATTATGTCATGTGGATATTTGCTTTTACTGTCCATGTTGAGTTTAATTGCATTTTTGCCCATTATGGAGTTTTATGTAGCCATGTGCACTGATTCGTGACGCACCGGAGGCTATGGGCACTGAAAATGTCATTTAATCACATTGAAAACTCAAAGTTAGAGCAGAAAATGATGAATTTGAATAAATTCAATGCAACCTCCTTTAAAGTGGTTCCACTTGTCCTGGATGCAGTATTGATTAAGTGGCTCCTCTTCCTCCTCCTTTTGATAGATTGTGTTGATGTCCAAACTACCTCAGTTGCAGGACACACTTATTTAAATGATATGTATTTGACTTTTTAAGGAGCTCAAGGTTGGATTCTGGTTATATTGGAGAGTCAAGGCAAAGACAAATGGCCAATAATTTTGCACGCTGGGCAGAAGTAAGCTGAAGGGTGTATGTGTGTGCTGCTCCACCCTGGGGCTTGTCTGTTTTTACTCAGCCAGTGTATCATCCTGATTTATAAAGTGCTCACACCATGCATAATTTAGCTGAATAGAAGATTGTTTAACTGATATTGACTTTAAAACTGATGGGCTAGCCTACCTTTACAGTTTATTGATAAATGGGACCGTACATACAGTAGGTGTGTGTCTAACAAACAGTTAAGACTGTGAGTCCTCTGTTAAATCTACCAGCCAACTTTGATTACACATGTTCTCTCTCTGCACATAGGCCTATCTGTGTTTTTGTACAATGTGTGTGTGTGTGTGTGTGTGTGTGTGGTGGGGGGGGGGGAGTATGTTTCTAAGTCTCAGCTGAGCATGGATCAGGTTTGCTAAAATCTCTCAGGTATTTGCCTGTTTACACACCTGCAGCAGATTATGTAAGTGGATTTTTGATTCCTGCATTGTTTGCCTGTGCGTCTGTGTTTGTGTGTTTGTGTGTGTGGGTGTGTGTGTGTGTGTGTGTGTGTGTGGCAACAGGGGTTGTGTTTCTCATTCCCCGCACAAGAAATAGGCATCAGAAATGTCAAGTGGCCTCCAATGGCCCATTAATCCCCATGCTTCACTGGTGGTGGTCCGCAGAGATATTTAGAATGTTACGTGACAGGAGAGCCTGATGTGCGCGCTCACACACAGGCCGAGGCTGCTCAAACAAGGACACACATTCAGACAAGGACTCCCTCCCCGTTTGTCTCTATTTTATCCAGCTCTCTCAGTCTCTATAAAGCTGTGTACAGTTTTGTTTACTGTAAATGCATCTGAGGACTCAGGATTATATGGAGTGTGTGATTCTCTGATCTTAAAAATGTTCAATCCAGCCAAGCCTGAAGGGCACCCACTCACTGTAGCGTTTGATGGTAATGTGCCACTGGCTGACAAAACTCCTTTTTTTCACCCCCTTTATTATACGCTCAAACTATTTCAAATTTATTTCTAGGGAGAAGATATACTGCATTGAGAAGGAGTTGTACACTACTGTTGTTAGTTTCTGACTAACTTAAGGACGATACAGTAGATAATGGTAAGCTGCTAGAGAACAGGCTGGGAGATCCTAGATGAAAAAATCATTAAGTAATTAGTTGTGAATGAGTCATTATTAATTTGTGCCGTTTCATAGTTGAACAAGGAACAACTCCTGAATACCGGATATTTGTCAACTCCCTAATAATTCACATCCTGTCTCCAAGTCTGTTGTCTAGTCACTAATGATTATGTACTTAATAGTCATTAAATCTGAACTAATCTAATTAACGATTCTTTAATAATTTGGTAATTTTGAGTCGTTCTTTCACTCATTCCACACCATCTACTTCAGTGCTGAAAGTAACTAATTACAACTATTGAAATTACTGTACTTAAGTAATCTTTTGGGGTAGTTGTACTTTTGAGTATTTTTTTGAGTTCAAGTAATTTTAACTTGAAATTAAGTATGCACTACATCATGTAATCTACTTAGTTACAGTTAAAATCATGACTGAGTACAATCTAAATTAATATCAAAATCTTCATTTGCATCTTTGTTGCCAATAAGACTATCCAATCACAAACAGGCCAATGACAACTGAAACACCCATTTTAACATTCATTATGAAAGTAACTAATACTTTGAATGGTATTTGAGAAGAATACTTTGTTCTATACTTAAGTATTAATTAAAACGCATTTAAGTATTTTAATTTATTTGTAGTGGTACTTGGGTTCAGAGCTCTTTGCATTACTGAACAACTTATACTAACTCTATTTTAACTCCTTTGTATTAGTGCTTTTTAATCCCCTGTCTTGCATGTTTTAGATGTTTCCGTGCTTCAACAACCCTGTCTTAAAATAACCAGCTCGTCATCAAGCTCTGCTGAAGCCTGATAATCAAAAAACCATGCTTTATATTCTCAGAGCAGATATGTGATGAAGCTTCAGAGCAACTGAGGAAAAGCAGTGTTAACCGCATGTAAGCAATCAATCCTATTGTATACTGAGTGAAAAAGTTAAAAAATAAAAACAAAAAATCCTCTAATGAAAAATGGTGCAATAAGTTATGCACAGACTTTTATTTCCTTCATAGCCTGTAAAACAAATTTATGACAGAGGGAGAATGTGCATGAGATGTTAATCAGCTACCTGACAGCAGTGCTACACTGTATTCTCTCCACCTTTTAAATCAGTTTTACTGGAAGGATTGCCACCTCAGCCGACTGCAATATTTCTGAGACATCATTTCAGAGGCAGCAGCTGAATATCACAGTTTATGTGGCCACAAACTCTTTATGTCCCACAATGACATACAAAGTTTCGTTGGCTTGAGTGACGATGGCTTTTTCAGTTTATGTCCTTTACTGGCATTAAAGACCACATCAAACCATATAGGAACAATTAGCGTGATTAAAATATGCATCTAATAAACAGACTGTTGTAGTACACATGTAATGTAAGAAAGTAGTGAAAGCAAGGTATAATACAGTTATAGCAGAACAATTCAGGCTTGTCTGGATACACCGCTGAACTGAGAGCTAAAACATATGCATAGGAAAAGTGACTACACTGCACCATCCCTTCATGCATGCTAATTATTCAGAAAAATAATTCCTAAATCCTTCTTTCTTCTTTAGGGGCTCAGTGGAAACAGGTCAGTGACCTATTTTGCATTTAACAACTCTTAAAACTTTATTTATCCAGGGAACGCCTTCTCTGACACTGCCCTACTTCACATTCATACTCTTCCTTTTTGTATATTCACAGCAGGGAAGCCACTGTTGACCGCTGAGCCGCTCCATTGAAGCAGCCGGGTTTTAAGTGCCTTGTTTTTGTCTGTGCTAGGTTTTTTTTGCCAATTGGAGGGATCAAACAGATGATCCTCTTCTCAAAGGCCTGTTCTTCTCTCAAATGAAGGTCACAGCTACCCAAGCTGATTTAAAAACAAAAAAATCTTCACTTTTACTGAACATAATCATCATCAGTCCTGAATAAAAAATGGAAGTTTAACATCAACATTTCAAGATGAAAGAATCTTACAACAGCAGGTGAATGCCGACTTCTGAAGAAAGTTGTCAGCTCAACAACCCAAGATTATCATTCATCAGCTGGGTTGTTTATGCTGCAACAGGAGCAATAACTGACACTAAACTCTCTGAGAATCAATACTGAGCTTTCTGGGGTTCATGATCACAAGAAAATGTTTCAGGCTATGATTTCAGATTATGGTCATCCAGCTTCTCTCAGAGTGTGAAATTGTCTTGATTATAACAGTTTCAGTCGATGCCCGCAGCACCCAATCCTCTAGGCCACTGCCCTTAAAACTGATGACAGAAATGCAACCGTGTCGTACAATTAAGTAAGTTGATAGTTCATTTTATAGTGTCCTGCCCTCCATAAGCCTTGAACTATATTATGCACATATTGCATCATTATTGCACCATTATTGCAAGGATGCATTTCATCATTGTGATGGTATTTGGATGCTTCCCTTATCTTTCCGATTCAAAAATGCAAATAGAGAACCAACACACATTCTCCTAATCACAGACATATCTTAGACGGATGACTCTATCGAGATGATAACATGGCAAAAAACGAACTCATACTAGACCTGTGAATGTGTTATACATGTCTCCAGAATGTGGACACAGAAGGGGCCAAAAGAAGGAGAAACTCTTTGTGGAAAGGCAGTTACGACTGTCGAACTACAAGTAAAGGGACTCAAATGAACGAGTCAGAGGTCAAAGTAGACTAAAGACAAATGCTGTGTTCCAGTCTACGTTGGACTCAACTTATGACCTCCAAGTGTAACGGTTCCATAAAACCAAAAGTTACATCAGAGGGACAGACACTATTATACCATATATTTTACGGCACTATTACATTTGGAAACATATCAAAACCTAATACGGATACTGTCCGTACATACATCCAACATCCTCCCCATGAGTGCAGCAATTGTTTTGTGACGTTAGACATGTTACTTCTTCTTATAGGAGGTCAGTTTTCAGGTTCTGAGTTGTCTTGAACACAACATGGGAAAACCAACAAAGTGGTGGTCATACCAATCAATGCAAGACACAGATGGGAGGACACAGGATGCAAAGAATGAGGTGATCTTAAATGTGACAAAATGTAAATACTTCAAAATAAAACATTACCTACGAGACATAATGGATGTGTCAAGGGCCTCGGAATCAAACAACGCTCTGCAATTCTGTCCAACAGCACTGAAAACTCTTGATGACGGACATTTTTCACGGCGGATATTGCAACTTGAAAGAGCAGGAAAAGGTGGAAATGGTAACATAAACGATGGCTGCATTCCATTTAGTTGAGCTGATTCGGGGCTCTGGTTTTGCTCATGCTCACTCACTGATGTGGCTTGCTGGGACACTTAATAGAATGGAGCCATCGTTAACATTATTGGTCACACCTGTCAAAATGACTACTGTGAAAAGGGTCCAAGCAAATATTAACATTTATTGTGTAGAAAAACATACATTTTTGGGTAAGAAAATGTGCATTTTTTCATTTAGCAGCTACTGCTTTAGACAAGTTGACATCCTTTATTTTCTTAATAATACTTGTAAGAAAATATATGTATTTACTAGGGCTGTCAAAGTTAACGCATTAATAACGTGTTAACGCAACATCCTCTTAACGCCGTTAATTTTTTTAACGCACGATTAACGCTCGGTATTAAAAAAATAGAAATGCGCATTGTATGGCACCTGTAGTCTTGATCCAGAGGGAGGCAGAAGAATAACAAAGGGAATCAGAAGAAGCTGGGTTGGCGGTTCGGGAAAAACACGGTGGACTGAAAAGTGAAAGCGAAAGGAAATGGAGAAAGGACTTATGAACGACAAATTCACTTTCAAAACACTGCCAGATGGTTCGGTCGATAGGACAAAAGTTATCTGCATGTACTGTCGACATGAAATGACTTACCACTGAAGTACATTGAGTCTCAAATATCATTTGCAAGCCAAACACATGGCAGATGCAGAGAGCCCCCCCCCCCCTCGCCAAAAGCAGACATCGCCATGTTTTGATCCCATTTAGGGTGAGGGGATATTTTTTGAGCCTTTTATTTTCCTGCATGATTTGAAGCGTTGAATAAACATTTTCATAAAGCAAGCATATTTGCCTAACCCTAATCCTTTATTATGTTTTAAGAACATGAAAAAAATACATTAAGGTACATTTAGAACAGAAAAAAATGTGCCAAAAAATTGCGATTAAGTTAGCTTATATTATGTTAACTATAGACAAAATCTGATTAATCACGATTAAAAAAATTAATCGTTTGACAGCCCTAGTATTTACATATATATGAACAATTGTGTATTTTTTGTTAAAATGACAATCAAATGCTTGGTAAAGTCTTTTAAGCGACATGAGAGGTAGATAGAGCCATATCCCGTCTTCAGGAAAGAAAGATGGAGGTATACTGTCAGAAGAACAATGTGATTTACTGCTGATTGAGAGTAATATGAATGACTTCTTCTCTTGGCCCGAGCCCAAACTGTTGCTGCATTAAAAAGAAAAGATTGATATTGTTTTGTTGCGTCCCACCCCCGGGACAAACAAACCGGGCAACAACTGCTAGTGTTCATACTCCAATTATTTAGCAGCTAATTATTCATTCCCCTCTGGCTTGTAGTGCAGAAATGATTGGCACAAAATAAATACGTACTGTAAATAAAGATGGTGAAATCCTTCTTGCGAGCAGCTAAAAGAGATGTATTGCGTGCCGGGCCAAACGCTGGTGTCAGGCGGAAACATCTATTTCCCTCACTGCACCCTCAGGCGCTCTGAATGAAAGCACCCACTTACATTTACTTAGTGTGTATTACATTTTACAGTATATATATTTTTTTATTCTTACAGTCATGGCCTCAAGGTGAAGAATTTTTTGGCAAATTTTCCCACTGAGAGGGAACAAGTAATCATATCTTGGTGGTTTTTCTTTGTGTGGAGGCAGGAGGGAGGAGGGATGTTAATACCGCATAGACTGGCTGGTGTATAGAGACGAAATGAGGGGTGAAAAAGACAAGTTATGTCTGAGGGAGGGAGAGACGGAAGGACTGATACATATAAATGAATCGAGAGTATATGAGCATAAGCATATCTACATTCTGCCAAAGTACACTGCTGATTCAGCTGGGATGATCAAACACTCTCGCCCTGCATGCGCATTTTCTCCGTCTTTATCTCTTCTGTCTCTCCAATCACCCCTTTCTGTTTCTCTGTTCTCTTTGCGTCTCCCCTCTTTCTTATCCTCTCCATCCCAGCTTTTATAGATGCAAAGCTGACTGTAAGACACGGGGCAGCATCCTTCAGAATTCAGATTTATGTGCTGCCGGGCAAAAGGCCTCTGCAGAAACTCAAGAGGCCTAACACGCAAATTCAAGTGTTTTATCTCATTATCTGTCCTGTTTTGCCTGTTTTGAACATGGAAACGTTTTTAAATGCTGGATAGAAAGTCTTTCAGTGTGCATCATGTGACTTTCTTTGATCCCACAATCTTTTCTTCGATTCAAAAAACACTATTTTTGTTTATATCTATCCATCATCCATGTCGCTTCCAACGATTTTATGCTGCCTTGACGTGTTTTAGCCATTAACTGTACAAAATACATACAGAGTCTCTCAGTCTGAAAAGGGAAGTCAATGCAATGCCTTGAACCTGCATTCTTTGTCATGGCCAGCAAAGGACAAATCCACTAGCTTCAAAACGAAGTCTGAATGTGTGTAAACTTATGAGAAAATGACCCAATTTCTACCTCCATTTCTTACCTCAGGAATGTTTAATAATGAGTTTGTGGTTTCAATCGTGTAGTTTTCAACTTTTAGTTTTAGTTATTATGTATGTTCATCATATTATGGTCCTATTGAGAGTAAGATTAATGATAAAGCTGCGAAAGGGCTTGACTACCTTGTGATTAACAAGTCAGTTTTCAGGCGGATCTGTCCTTGCCAGCTAAACCCGATCATCCATATGTAGTCGCTTCTGATTGCGTCCACTGCTTGGGTCCAGAATGAAAATCCTCAAAAACTGTTTTGATTGGCATGAAATGCTTGAAGTGCAAACATTCATGGTCTACAGAAGTTTAGCTCAAATGGCTTTAGTGATCCGTTTGACGTTCCTCTTGCGCCACCCAACCCAATCGCCAAAATAAATTTGAACTCTGTCTGTGTGGTCGAATGTTCTGTTTCTCTTTCATCAAGTCATTGTGTTTGTGCTCTGTTCAGACACAATAACCACTTGGCTAGGGTTAGGAAGGTCTCATGGTTTGGTTTAAAATACCTGTTTTGGCTGCCACGCTCACAGATGGAGATGGTCTGACTCCCCATGCCACCTCTCGCAGCAGGCAACAGGTGGCATGGGGGGGCGAATGTGACATGCCATTTTTGATCATCCATCCCCAGACTTTTCATCACCACCAGCTCAAAGTTTAAATCATCGCCATATTTGGACTGAACTCCAAGTATAATGGCACCAACAGGCTAAACTGTAAATTTGGTGAATGTTAATGCGGATGTCCGTATTGAACGTAGAACCTCACAGAGCTCCGTCTTGTTATGTGCGCCACCTCTTAACTCTTCAACCCTTTCTTTGATCCACCTCTTCTGTCTTTCTCTTCTTTTACTCTATTACCTATACCCACATATATTTCCACATCATCTTTTTATCTCGGCCCCTTCCTTCATGCCTTCTTCCCTCCTTTCCATCTCTGTATTCTTACCCTTCCGTCCCCTTCTATCTGCTTTCTCCTCTCTGTCTCTCTCACTCTCTACCTCTCACCATCCATCTCCTCCTTCTCCCTCCTTTCCCGTTGTTACGCTCCATCCTCAACGCCTTTCATCCTCTGTCCCTCCATCCCTCCGTGCTCTGCCCCCACCCTCTTTCTTCTGTCCTCTAATCATCTCTCGTTTTTTAATTTCCCCGGTAGACAGCTCCGGTGCTGGTCCATTTAGTCACAGGCTTTTAATTAGGAGAAAGCAGATTAGGAAGGCCACTCTCTACCCTGCTAATGGTGCACACACACACACACACATATACACACACAGAGCCACCTTTGCACACAGTATTTATTTAGAAATGCCAGTCCATGTTTCCATGATGTTTTATGTGCACAAACACATTTATGGACATAACCCGGCACCTTACAGAGGTAAATCAGTGCGTTCAAAAATGTGACTGTATTGCTTTGAAATATGAATACACCTGCACACACACACGCACGCACACACACACACACACACACACACACACTTTGTCAAATGGAGGCCAAAAGGGAAAGCGCCATGACTATTCTTCTGGGAAACATTGCTGGCTAGAGTAATGTTATGTTTTTAATTAATATTTGAACTGCCCTCACTTTCCCGGTGTTGCTGATGTTGTCGATGCAAGCGGCCGTGTTAGTGTGGGGGCGTCGGTGAGATTTTTAAAAAAATATATATTTTTAGGTGTGTAAATATCAGTTTCCCTTCCCAAATAATTTATACAAATGAGGCTCCATCACCGCGAGCCGTTTCAGACTCATAGCTATTTCTATAACGGCAGGTCGGACCCATCAGCGCTCTCCTGACACAGCTGTTGAGTCATTCAGGGGCTTTAGATGATTCATAACAAAGTCTAAATGATCTAGTTTAAGCAGTGCTTGGAGAGCAGCGATATGGCAAATTGACAAGAGGAATAACAACAACAGTTATTCCCATTACGTCTTTCGAGGGGAAGGCTTAAAGTAATCCCACTTGATCAGGTGGAAAGACAGAGAGCGAAAGAAGGAATTATGATTCACGGAGAAGTGGTCTTTAATTGGCGCGTGGGAGGAGGAAGGCCGATCACAGCTGTTATAACCCCCGCATTCAAATTAAACTGAATTCTCAAACAAATCTTAAAGTGTGAACAGACTGTGACATGCGCTGCTCGTGACATTCACATTGCAGTTTCCACAGTTTGGCATGGAGATAAGTAATCTTTTCTTCCCTCCCTCAGAAGTGGCATACAGCAAAAAAAGAAGAAAAGATTAATAACAGTGCATTCTCACATATACAGTTTTTATTCATTTCATCCAGATATGGCTGGTCTCCATATTCTCACTGTGCAGTTTGCTAAACTCGGAATACATATAATCCAAATTGTACATAAAGAGATTATCACATCTGACAAGGAGTTTTTACTCTCTATCCAATCGAATTCTGCGTTTCTGCTGCAGCCACTGAAGATTAGCGGTAAAAACCTTATTTAGATTAGATGAAATGCATGTTGCTTCTTTCCAGCACCTGTCAAAACACAAACACAGCGCTCCAGGAAGGAAGTGTTTGTGTATGACTTGTGTATATGTATGTGTGTGAGCCTATGTCGGCCATCAAACTCTTGTTAACTTGGAGTCTCCAGCAGAGTGCACGTGTGTTACTGTTAGCATGAGCAAAATGAGATTTGCCCTTAAGCATATTAAGTGCCTTTCTGTGCACACATGCAAACATTAAATTCATGCACGTTATTTTTGTGTGTTATTCCTCTTAATGGTGGAGTGAATATGATAATGAATTTGTCCTTTTCTTGTTTCCCGCCCAGCAGGCAGCTACTGCAGTACGCAACATCAGCAGCTGCTCTTCCACAGTCGGACAACAAAGCCAGACTAAATCGTGACACGCACCACGTTGTGATTTTTTCCACTATGTGAGACAACTGCAAACTTCTTCTTGAAAGTAGAAAAATGTTCTGCGGAGCCGGGCAGGGCGGCGTGCCAGCAGAAACGTGTGAATGCGCTCCCTGCTGGAGTTCATCATTCTTAAACCTCGCCTCCTTGTCTTGACTAACCAGTTGTTTCTCACACACAAGTTTACTTCACTGGTTCGGTGTCTTGCGCCAACCTTTCCCTCTGTTCCCTGACGACGCCTACGCACACCTCCGAATGCTAAATCGGTGCTGCTGTTTATCACAACAGAGACTGTGATTCACACCGAGTGAGTGGCTGGCATTTTAACAATACAGAAGAAACATCAGTTTTACAGCTCGCTCATTAAATGATGACCTAGTGGTGCCGATAATACCGCACAATGCGTCTCATCTTTCAGCACTGCGCCGGCAGTGTTTCATTTTCCCCACACTTGATTTATACTTAACGATGATTCTTAAAGGTCACTCAGTGGTGAGGACACACGACCGCATTACTCTTTGATGGAGAAAATGGTGTTATTAACTCTCTTGTCAAGTTAACTCTTTTAGTGAATTGTAGTCATTTGTTACGAGAACCGTGCCATTTTCTTGTTCGTTAGTGTTGACTGGACATAATATCCATCCTCCTCTGCAGCGGCATATTAAATATACCTTTCCCCTCTCCCTCACTCACTCTCTGTTCATTTGCAGCTAATTGAGTGGTCCCACGGAGTAAGTTAGTGATGCGTTAATGTGAGTCGGAGAGAAAGTGTCTGTCTCGCTTCTGGCTTGTAGGGTGTATGTGTATATTTCTGTTTGCACATCTCTATGCACTTGTTTGTTTTCGGGTATCTGCCTGCTGATATGCCCTCTGAAGCCAATAAAAGAGCAGCTATTAATAAAGCATTGGCGCATCAGCCCTTTTTCACACGCGCACAGACCCAGATATTAATTCCAGCTCCACTGGTTTTGTCCAAACTGAAGTAACTCTCTCCAGGGCTGTTTTTTTTTCTGCTGGCATCTTTCTTACAGCCTTGAAGCCAGGCACGGCGTATCATTGAGGAGCAGGCTGCCCTGCGTATTTATGAGTGCATGTGTACTTCTGTTCTCATTCAAATTCAGTGTCCCTTTAATGAGCGCTGCTCGGTATTATAATAATATAATCCCGCTGTCAAAATAAACTGCCAATTATTGAGTGAAGTATGGTCTGTGCTTCAAATTCTAGAGGCCAGTGAAAAATCTCCAGATTCCTCCACATGACTACACTCTCCCTGCTTCCATAGTTTGGGGTCCAATTTGCAAGATGTCAAGATGTTTGACACATGTGCACACACACACAAATGGATATGTAGAGATGACTTAATGCTTAATGCAAAGAAAGAGACTTTTTTTTCTGCTTCCCCTTTTTCAGAAGTTGAAGTAACGAAAGAAAGAAAGAAAGAAAGAAAGAAAGAAAGAAAGAAAGAAAGTTCCCTTACTGCAGCACCTCTATTCACCCTCTGTCTCAACCTTCTTTCTCTTTAAGCTGCCCCCTAAAAAGTCCACTCTGCTCTGATTGGTCAGCTCTCACAGGCCTGGGCAGGCACCATTTCTTTCTTTCATTGTTTCTGCATCAGCTCAGCTTTTTTTTTTTTTGGCAACCAAGGCTGGTATGTGGTTGAGGGCGGTGTCATCACAACTTTACAGAAGTCCAGATGGCTCAGTGGAAGTAACAGTCTCTGAATACAGGTTGTGTGCTTCGTTTTAATACCTTGAGAGTACTGATATAGCACCTAGACCTGCCTTATAATGAAAAAGTGAAAAAAGTCAAGATATCTTACTTTCCACTTTATGGGAACTTTAAGCTGTGAAGGAGCACTGTCTATCCGTATTAACTTTTATCTATTTCTTCCAAACAAAGCAGTTCCAATTAAGGATTATCCAGGCTATCAGGAGCGCTGGGTGTTGAAAAAACCAGGAGTGATGCCATGTTTTTCTAATTTTTCAGAAATCATGAGCAGAGACCCAGCGAGTGGTGTGTTCATCCAGTCAGGTGTGGAAAGGTTTCAATTTAAGGTCTCAGTGAGCTGTCAAGCTTCTATTAGAGAATTTTTAAAATACATCTGTCTTAAATTCATCCGTGACCTCGACGGACAATAGGAGAACAGCGGCCTTCATCAGATGTTCAGTGTCGGTGTGTGTATAATTCAGTCTGAGAAAAAGCAGGTTTTGAAGCAGCACTTTGAGTAGAAGGTGAGCTCGAATAAGCTCATTAAGCAGTTCACTCCAAAGCTGAGACAAACACTATCGCTGTCTCTTCATCTCTATTGCTTCATCAGCTGCAGTGCTGCATTTATCAGCCAATTACCTTCACTCTCAGTCAGTCTGTGTCTCTACATACCCGCACAAACTTCAACACGCACACTTCAACACGCACACTTCAACACACACAAACATGAACATGTCACATTCTCATGTTCTCTGCCTGGACATCTGTAATGCAATTTCAAACAAAGTGGGTAAAGATGCACAAAGAGTGGTAATATTCAAACACAAATGCCCCTTATGATACTAAAAATACACTTAGCACTCATTTACATGCACACACACATATAAGCTCTATTTTCACTTTGAGTTTCTAATGTGCCGTGCTGTCTGTGAATGTCAGTCTTCTGGCCTTCAATTCCTCAGGAAGGTCAGCCTTTGCTTTAGAACATGCAGACAGTTGAGGCTTTCGCGTGTGCTTTATCAGACTGTGATATGAGTCATAACACACATTCGCTCTGTTTTTTTATTGGTGAAAAGGCGCAACAATGCGGAAACAACGACAGAACAGCAACAAGAAAACAAGACGTATACGTAACACACATAACACACGTTCTCGTGTAGTTAGACGATTGTACAGACGAGGTATCAGTATAGAAGAGCTGAGCATGAATCTGTGTGTGTCAGTGTGTCTTTGTGAGAGAGACTGAATGATCCGGTGTTGCGTGTCTGCGGGCTCCGCTTTTAGCTGTGAACGTCTCTACAGGCCTCTCTGCCTAGCCCTCATCTGTACATGTTCATCCATACTGCATAGCTGTGTTGTGCACCAGTCGTCATTAGAAGACAGCCCAGTGGATCCATAGCCTACTGTACCTGCCAATCACACACACACACACACACACACACTCACACACACTGATACACACAGATGTTCAGTTGCTCTGCTTCCTCAGCACCTGCGTTGAATTGCTAGTGGCTCTACACTACTGATATGGCTAATGCTAATTAGCTGCTGCATTAGAAATAACACAGTTCATGCTGATAGCCCTGCCACTCATTATTCAACAGGCCACATTAAAGCTGAGGAGAACCTGATTGCCTACAATGCCGCTCCTGTGTGTAGGAGAATGAAGCTTACATGTTAGTGTGGAATAGTCTGCCTTTATTGTCAGTAATCAGTACAAGGAAGTTTCTGTGCAACTCCTCAGCGGTCACACAAATAAAAACACCTTTATACTTTTTTATTCACGTGTGAAGGGATGATGTTGGAGTAGAATACTTTTTTTATGCGCATAGCATAATAATAACACTCAGTTTTTGAGCACACATTTGTTCAAATCTGTTAGTAAGCACATATTTGACTAGATAATCAATCTGCCTGACAGGTGTGGCAAATACAATGCACAGGTGTGCTTTGAAATGGTCACAACTAAAGCTCCATGTTAAAAGTGTCTTGAAAAAAAGATGTATTAGGCATTGAACTATGGATTCCAAAGAATAATGGGGGAAGAGGTTGTATCTTACCATACACCATACACAACATCTCCTTCCTGCCGAGTATAGTGTAAACAGGGATAAACTCTTGAGGAGAGCACTTAATGCCTTTGAAGAGTATTTGACTGCTCAAGCTGGTCACGACAACAAACTGCAGTTAGGTTATAAGACCTTATGGTGGACAAATTTCAACTCAAGGGCAAAAGCTCTGATGAACGTTCCTGCAGTCAGCATGCCAAGTGTACATTTCCTCAAAACTTGCAGCATCTATGGCATTGTGTTGTGTGATGAAACTGCACATTTGAGAGTGGCCTTTTATTGTGACCAGTCCAAAGAACACACTAATCATGTTGTGTAATCCGTACCTTGATTAGCCACACCTGTCAGGTGGATGGATTCTCTTGGCAAAGGAGAAGTGCTATCATGGATTTTAACTAATGTGGGCTCAAAGAAACAAAAGTGATGCGTATTTATGTTTGTTGAGTGTAGAAATACAGTATAGGTTTGGCAGCAGCACTCTCCAGTGGTTTGAGTACAGTGAAAGAAATCAGATAGGGACCACAATTAGCTCTGCTCGTGTGTATCTGTGTATGTGTGTGTGCGTCTTAATTAGTGTTTATGGTGTTGCTCCCCTGCTAGTTAAACTAGAGCAGCAGTATAACAACCTAATTGCCCTCACAGCCTCTTGAGGTAGAGCGGGACAGAAGGTAAGAGGGGATGGAGCGAGTGAAAGGAGGGATTGAAGAAAGAATGAATGAAACTAGGGCAATTAGGTAATAGAGATGCTTGTTTTGGAGCGGATGGCGCAGGACTGATACATTACACTCTTCTAAAAATATTAAATAAATACTACTCAAAGAAAGGATGAGAAGACACAAGGCGAGAGTTTACTCAAGTTGCATAACATACTTACATTGATGCTTACCTCAGACATTTCACCTTAATTATTCTGCGCACCCTCACAGGTGTTTTCACTTATTCTGACTAATTAGGCCGATTAAATTAGGTTTATGTTTGGCGCATCTACCCTGGGAATTGATAAGGTCACCAAACTCCTTGTACGAAAAAGCCTGTAAGAGGTGTACCTCCGCCCAAACAGATGCAACAGAAGTGGAGTCAGCGGAGATGATATCAATCACGGTATGTAAACTCACACAGATCTGAGATGCGGCGTTATTAGCTGAAAACACCTGTGTGGCTGAGTTATGTGTGGGCAGAAGAGCACAATTCAAATGCACAATATGTGAATCCTGCAGGTCAGAGATGGCCAGTTCTTGAGGAGAGGGTCGGGGTGCAGAGACAGGACCTTCTAGAGGAATGAACACCAAGAGTCACATCAGATTGGGCTTTAACTCGCACACGTTTACAGATGGGAGGAGTGCTCAGATACATTCCCGTTTATCAACCTAACTGCAGCAGCAATCTGCGGAGGTGACCTCTGTTATCAGGTGTTTATGTTCTGTGATTTTGACTGCTGAAAGTGAAAATATAACTGTAATTCATGGTCGCAATGTTATAGAGAGGAGAGTGGGAAATAAAGAAGGAGAGCGAGAGTCTCTGGTGAGTGCTGAGTTCAGCCACTGACCTGGACGTAAAAACACAGATACACAGATACACACACCCTCTGCAGTTAAATAATCTGGCTGTTTGGGTCAAATAAATACTATGAGGGAATCTTTTAACGTAACGTTTAGTTGCATTTGCAGACTTCCATCCTCTCTCTACCCTGGAAGTAATGATGAAACACATCATCACCTTGAATCAAACAACTCAACTAAATGTATAACAAAGATCATGTTTACACATTATATATGTAATGGAGAATTGGAAACATCTTTTGATGAACACGATTTCACTCTTTTATACACTTAATGCATTGGACATATAAAGGTGAGTAATATGAGCATATAGAACAAAGCATCCATGACCTCCGAGGCTTCGTGTTGTGCAATGTCTGCAGCTTTCACTTAAGCTACTTAAAGAACATTTATCCAGAAGAGCTGTTCAAATTCAACCTCCTTTGATATACCATCTATTTGTGTGGTTGCAGTATCAATCAAAATTCTACTTCTGCCTATTCATGTATCGCTGAATGACATAATTAATAGTTGGGGCAGGGTTTGACTGGCTTTATCCAGTTCTGTTAGACAATGAGAGCAGCGCTCAACACATGAAACATTCCGACACACAACATCCAAGAGAGAAAAGTACACTTGTTTATGTGAATAAACTTCTACACATACAGCGCATACCCAAAAGAGTTAGATGCACATGTGTCTCCATGGATGTGCACGCATACATCCTGGTACGAATGATCTCTTATCTCCGATATGAGTGTGGTTGTGTGTGTGTGTGTTTCTGTGTCAGAGTATGTACCCAGGCCTCGGAGGTTCCCCTTGTCATGCATTCTGAAATTTGCCCTGCGGCTGTTCCACCGAACAGCTGCTCTCTCCTCAAAGGCTCGCTCTCGTCTTCTGCTCCCATTCCTCTCAAGACCAATCTTTCTGCTTCTGTCTGTTTCCCTTTTCTCTCTCCATATCTCATTAGCTGTCATGCTTATGTTCCTTCTTCTATTTTCATGAGGGAATATACATGGAGTCGCACCTGGCTACGCCTCTCAGACCTCATTACCCTGTAAACATCTTCACACACTAGACATCCTCCAGATTTCAGTTACTTAATTTGTTCCCACAGAAAGATTTGCCAGTATGAGGACATTTTTCTTGTGTTACCCTAAAGTATGTAGAACTCTTTAAGGTCGTCTATAAACCGGAGATCTGCGGGTTTAGGTTACATTACAAAGTTAGAAGTTAGACCTGAGTCACAAATAGGATGCCTTTGGATACAACCTGGCACATTTTAAAGTTTAACTTGAGTGACTTGAGTGTGACTCCCCTTGGACTTGAAATATTAGATTTAAAAAGTCCATTATCGTTGGTATCTATGACAGATGGACAACACTAACCCAATGTTACTGCTGTACAAAAATAAATTCCTATACTCCTGTGGTCAACATACTGTATGTTCAACCAATGGCCAGTTAAAACCATAGCAAAACTGTGATCAGGTACTCAGTAGCTACCATTTGAGAATAGCTATCTTAAACTTTATGTCTATATTTTCTTAAACTTTAGCTTAAACTATTTTAACTATTAAACTAGCTATCGACTAACCAAAAATAAATACCCATGTCTACTGCAGAGTCATTTAACCCAGGAATGAATGACGACAAAAACCAGAATACAGCAAGTGTCCAGTGTTAAAGGGGTTTGGAGAAAATCGACAAAAGTCAAAAGACACGGCAAAAATCCACTTGGTTTTTGTCCGAACAAAACTTTAGTCTTCCTTCCACTTTTTTGTTATCTTACATGTGTGTAACAACCAGCACCACCAGTTATGATACTGAGCACAAATATGTAACAACCAACGAGCATTAGATGTCTTGTTTTGTTTAGTAAGAGGAGAGTAAATAAGTTCACTATGGGCCAGAATATCTGAAGCTCCAGGTCGCTCGGGAGGAATGGATTACAAACAGCAATGGTGAAACAAGACACACACGGACTCAGCAGTTATGTTTGAAGATAAGTACCAAATATTTATTATCTCCTTTCTCTCTTTCTTTCAAGTGTGTACTTTAAGTGCAACAAGAACATTGAAAAAATTACTTCAGATTCCCAAAACAAAACAATAATCACTTTTGTGACTTGCACTTGTTTTCCTTCTTCCAGATCTAACCAGGAATCCACCTGTTGAGTAAGTATATCTATTTGCTCCCTGGTATTTGAATGTTAGTTTGTGTATTATGGTGTTATTTAGGCACCACTCATTAATTTAGCACTATTTTGTGTTACGACTATTTTGTAGCCTATTTTAGAGTGCCACTAGAAAACCAACAGGTGATTCTTTTGACCCCTATTTAACACATAACTCAATTCAAACTTTAGTATCAACTGGTTCACTTAATGGAACTCAAACCCAACTTCAAAACACATGGGATGTTCAGAATGCATACAGTATTGCTCTCACTGCACTAACCTGAATTCTGTTGGAGGAAGAATGTAAATATGAAGATTATTCAAAAGCTACCATAACCTTTATGGCCCGAAATAGCCCAGAACAAATCACATAGTAAATTAAGGAACAGACATTACGATTAGATGTGCAATGCACTCAACTCGACTTAATCTCAACAATTGCCAAATCAATGCAGAGAGAGAATACCTAACAATCAGGTGCAAACATTTAAAAGAAAAACAATAATGATAACATGTGACGGATCACTTGTGTTTCAGTAAGTTCATCTTAGATTGTAGGATCCAATGGCTTGTAGAATCCAATGACTGTAGCATGGGGCAATTGAACACGATTGTCCTACCAATGCGTTGAGAATCCTTACGGCTGGACGTGGGGCAATTGAACACGATTGTCCTACCACTGTTAGTCTGACGTTTCAAACATATCTCATCCTCTTTAGATCCAGTTCTTGGGTTAGCTCGCCACTCCAGGACCAACTGTACTCCTCTCCAACAGAAGCAGCTGGCTGAAGAATCCAGGGATCTCGTCTCACACAAATGATCAACACAGGAAAACAAAAGACCTGGCCTTGTACCCACAAAGCCAGGGGAAAACAAATCAATAAGTGATTCAAATGCATTTTTTTCCTTGATCTGAATCATTATGGCATTGCCATTTTACATTAAATGATATAATGCCTTGTATCTCTTAACTAAAATACCCTTGTTGCATTTAATCAAATAAAACACCTTTAACAATTTGGCATTCTTCTTCTTCTCCAAAAAAACAAAACAAAACAACAACAACCATGTAATCTCTATGGTCATTCTACACAACACACTGCATAGGCTTAGCTTTGTATAATTTTAGCCTGAAATAGCAACAGGCACCTCCAATCCCGGTACAGGCCAAGGGACATGCTAACACCAACTCAGTCAAGGATTAGTTATCTATATACACATTCTTTGGCATCACAATTGGGCACTAGGAAGTTAAGCTGCTAATCGACATTACTGTTGCAGCCAACAACGCTAGCATGAGTAATGCTAATGACGCTAATATAGCTAGCGCGGTAGTCGCGACGCTAATGCTAATGCTGCTAAGCTAGCGGGAGAGCCGCGACGCTAATTTATCGCTTCTTTCTTTACAAACACAAACCGAAGTCACACACCAGCATCTTAGACAACTCACCAAGAATTTTCCTTTGGCTAATGGCAGCAGAATTGTTACCACCACAGGTCTTTTGGATGAGAGCAATGATTCAGTTATCTGGCTTTTACTAGTAAGTAGCTGATGCCTTCACTGTCCAAACACACGTCCCTTTTCTTTAGCTGCTCCGGTAGGAGGAAAAAGATTTCTTAGATGCACTGGCAAGTTCAAGTGTTTGACAGACGTGGATAACGTCCATAAAGTCAAAGTCAAATCTCAAACTATATTATCACATGACCAATATATATATTGTTGTTTTATAATTTCTGTTCATAGTGTTATCAATAGCCACAGGTTATATTGTTTATCCATCAGTAAACCCCACCTTCTCATATTGGTCATTTATTTGACTTTAATTGGGTTTTAGTAACCAGGGGTTACATGTGCCATTTCATTTCAATATAAAGTGTCTTCTCAAAACTTGAACTCTAAATCTTTAGTTCATTTTCCATCTCCTCCATCTCTCTCTGTCAGTTTTAACCCGACACCCCCTCTACTGCTCCACCTTACTTTTCAATTAGAAAAGTAATGGAAGTGAAACATGACAATGAGGCATTTTTCTATTTCTGCTGGCCGGAGAGGAGCAGACTATTGAATACTGGATGAGAGGAGAGAATAAAGCATAGAAGCAGGCGAGCTGGTGGCTGCTATGAGATGGAAGTGACACGCTCTCTCACAAAACAGAAACGCACTATCGCCCATTCTCTGCACGTCCCTCCATTTTTCATTTTATCTAACACAACTTTCTGTCTCTCATCACAGCTTCCCCCTCTTGAATCACTTTTACCTGTCCATTGCTCCCCTCTAATCTCACTCTCTCTGTGTTTCTGACAAAGTCTTTTCCCATCTACACCCTCCCCCTCCGTGGGCTCTTTAGATTTTTAATGAGCCTATATTTAGCTTTGCTGGATAGGAGAAATGCTTCTTTTTTTACCCAGAGCAGCATTTCTCCTGTCACCTTGGACATTTTTCCCCATCTGCCACATTAGGTTTGTGTCCTACCTTGTACCACTCTCTCTACCTGTCTGTCGTTCCTTCCAAGGGATTCATTATGACATATTAGATGCATTAGTGGAGGGAATGGAGGCCAAGTAGGCATGTATCCAAAAAAACAACCTGTTTTTTCCATTAGTTCCTCTCATATTTTGTAGGTGTGTTTGTGTGCGGGTAATACCCACATCCATATTTTAAATGTCCAATAGACATTTCACTGTTCCTAAGAAGAAGGGCAACAGAGCGCATGGTGACGTCTGAAAGTCTCTCCTTTTGACTTTTTGTTGTCTTTCCGACTCTAGATTACATTATCCATCAGTCTAGTGCAGGGACCTACAGTATACTCTAAATGCTGCAGCTTATGTAAAGAGAAGTAATTCTAAAGTAACGGGATAATTTATTTTGGCAGTCTTAGTCCTTATACATTTCCCTGTGTCATATGTGTCAGTATAAAATAAAAGGCTTTATTTCATACTGACACACATTTTGCACATTCAAACATGCAACAGCAGTGCCTAAGTTTTGCCATTTTAAATATTCACAATTCAAAATTGTGTAATACAAAGTATTCATTTGCATTGTGTGTTTTACATACATTTTCAACCATTTTAAAAGATGGTCTTATAATAAAGGCCTATGGAGGAAAGACTCTCCGGTACACGGAGGATGTTTTTTAATGTTGTAACACAGATGGCCATGGGGGGAATAAAGCCAGCAAAAAGAAACATGGGGTGACCTTGCTGGGCTCCATCCCAGGTGAACATCATCCAGAACCAATCACAGTAGAGCAACCTTGGGCCTAAGGACTGCGTTTGATTTCAACATTGAAAACTGAATGCTGATGTTCATTCTATAAGTCTAGGACGTCTTTTCGCCCTCTTTGCAAGTAACTAAAATAAGGGTCATCAATGTCACAAAACACACATTTGTGTGTTTCTTTCAATTTTTTGTACATTTGTAGTTTGAAATAGAGACAATATTGATAAGTGTGAGGATATTCCTCCAAAGTCATATGATCTACATGAAGATATAATTCAAAGAAGTGTAATGTTTAATGTAAAATCATAATTAAATAAATAAATATAGAACTAGGCTGTGAGCTGCCTGCAGGAACCTTCCAGGACATCATAGTGGGAGCAGTTTTCTCCAAACATATTACTGTTGTAAGGTGTTTGTGCAAGTACAGCGTTAAAACTTTCACTATTCCAAACAGGGACTGAGGTGCAAAAGCTGAAGAAATTAAAACTTTCTTCAAAAATATGTACCAGTCCTTGTTCTGTCTCTTCCTTTGGAGTGAAGAACGGAGACCAATTTAATTGCAGAGTCACTCTTTTAGATATTTGACTGATAACATAAGAGTTATTGATTTCATTTCATTTTCCTCTTCTGAGGTGGTGCCCCTTAAAATGAGAGCAAAATGATTGAGATTCCACTCCACAGTTTATTAAATAGAAGGTTGGAGGTTTGATTCCAGAAGGCACATTTTTTTAAATCTCTAATGTGCAAATACTAGCCTATCGTCACTCTGGAGCCAGATGAAGGAAATGCATCCAAATGTCTCAACTGTGAATCTTTTCTTAAACGACTTTTCAACTTAAAAAATGCTCACTGGGGTAAGATGGGCTGATTTCCAAACCTAATTTCTGTATCTCCACTTTCGTTTCTTCTAATGCCTCTGATCCAGTCTGACATGTCTGCACCTCAGCCTGCACACTGCCTGTTGCATCATACCATGGGCCAATAATCAAAGTCACTAACAGCTAACATTTTCTTTGGAATTGATTTTAAGACAATATCCGACAACTGGAGGAGGGATGCCGTCCAGTTCAGTGGCTTCATCATCATATTTATGAACACAAAGTTAATGTAGATTTACTGCACACACCTGGAAGAGGCAAACACACTCACTAGTGCAGATTATCTTTTGAGTTTCTTGGCTCAATAGCTTGGTTAACTGTCAGAGGACTACTTTTTTCTTTTTCTTGTCAGGCTATTGTGATGGCAATGATAAGGCAAAATACAGTGGAAGGCCACCCTAGCTTCAACAGCACACCATTTTGTTTTAAAACATCCAGTCCAGGGGTTTGAAATCTGCCTACAGTGCAGCTGAAGTGATAGTAAAGAAGAAAGATCATATGTTATCTGAAATAATAGGATGCAATAGTAGCTGATTTCTACCTCCTAGAGGTGGAACAGGCAAAGCTTGTTTTCTTCTGTTATAAGTTGGACGATTCTTTGCATGATACACAATCTGCTCTGCTCAGGCACACAGACTGAGAAATGTTCCCATGATTATTATGTTAATACATTTCAGAAATCAAAGGAAAGCATTCTTTAAAAAACAAGACCCCCCTGGTCATTTACAACAAAGCCTGCATTTCCCTGTGCAAAAGGTTGTGACCCCGCCATGGAAACTGTTGCCACTTAAGGTACACAGGTTCCTCTGGCACACACATACAGACAAATTAGTGCTGGGTGGAAGCTGGAGTAAAACACAATAGCAGGAAACACACACATACACACACACACACACACACACACACACACACACACACACACACACACACACAGAAAAACTGTGGAAAAAATATGGTAGATAGAGTACATGCATGTTTAAGGAAGAACAAATGTGCTCAGGTAGGAAAAGACACACACACACACACACGCACACACACAGGGCTTTTCTCAGCTGTTAAGACTGTTTTTCCGTGCTGGTGGGGGATCAGTGCTGCACCATTAAAATTTAAGCAGAGCTCTCTGTCAGGAAACTGTTCTTTTATCACCTTTGGGTACTACATGAACACATTTACTTCACATCTGATCATCCTGTCTTTCGTCCACAGCTCCTCTCCTTCATCCTTCACGCCTCTCGGCTCTTTCACTTCCCCTTTCACCTGATGTTCACCTCTCCTTTCCTCAACCCTTTTAGAAACAGAGTTGTGAAAACCGGAGTGTCGACCAGCAAGATGCTTGCTGTTTGTTTTACTGTTTCAGAAAAGGATCAGTATTATTTTCAAGTTGTTTCCTGGCTAGTCCCTTTTTTTTTTCTCATACCCGGCCTCTTGTGTTACCCCTGGCCTCGACTATACACAACTTTCTGTGTGATGCCTTTCTCTGTATTTCTCACCTTTCTTCTCTGGTGTTTTATTAGGTACAGTATGTATTGTATTTACATTTCCGATGACCATATATGTGGGATGTGCTGCATGTGAAAGCCAGGATCAAAAAACTAGAACCAAATGTACTCAGGCCTATTTGAATTGTAAACTAAAAATAAATTATATTTAATAAATGTGAGGAAAATGAGCCTGCTAGTCGACTGACTAATAATGGTTTTGCTACTATTCAGCCTCATTACTATTCAGAATCTTATCTCCCATATAATTCAATTACATTTAATAGCATTCTTTATAATACCTGCTTTCTGTCCATCGTTCAACTCTCTCTACTCCTTTTTCTGCTCTCTTGTCTTTTTCTTTCACAGTTTTTTTTCGTCTGCCTAGAGTCATCGAGGACAGGCTGATCTCCTGGCTGCAGCCTGAACACACATCTAAACCCATGAACACACACCTTAATCAGGAAAGGGATGGGTTCCTTTTATAATAGATCATCATGCTGCATGGCCGTGTGCGTGCATCTGTGTGTCTGCATGACGTGGGCCACATTCTGGGTATGTGTGAGGGCATGCGATGGAGGACAATAACAGGTGATCAGGAAACGGGGGAACTCCAGGAAATTCTTCGGGGCATGGGAGAGAGCAGCCGCAGGAATGTGCAAACAAGACAAATACGTTCAGGAACATGAATGCACGCACACGTGCAAGTACTTATTCATATTCGCTGGTGGTAGGTTTTCAGCCGGAGCCATTCATAATTTGGCTCTTTTATATCCTGTGGTGCAAATTTATTTTTCCCCCAAAAGGTTAACATCGTAGAAATATCAAACCCTGAATGCAAAGTAAATCATGAAGGTAAGTAGAGCAACGGTTGTAACTTTTAAGCCAGATGTAACATTTTTTCTGTCAGTTCTAGACTTTTAGAAGGTCTTTTTTCAGACCTCAAGTGTGGCAGAGTAGAGCAAAGGATTTTCATTTTTAACATGTTTCTTTTAGACTGCACTTTTTCTTGAGTATTATGTTATAAAGTGCAACAAAACATTTCCTAAATAAACAGAAAAAAACTACAGCTGACTGAATCAAAATGTTCTAGATAAAACTGCAATGCCAAACATGAACAAATGTGTTGAACCAGTGATTACACAAAAAAGTTTTTTAATCAGCTACAAACATCAGAGCAAACATTGAGTATAATGCACAGTTGCATTATCAAGAGCAGAGGAAGATTCAATTCTAGCACTAGGAGAAGAAAGCCATCTTTTGGATTAGGAGCAGCAGTCTTTAAGTTGAACACTGATCACAGCATCTTTTAGCCATCCAACCCGACCAGCCGGTCTGCCCCATGGAGGAGATGAAGGGAGTTGGAATTGGAGCCATGCTGATCCATCTTGGATTTAAGGCTGCTACTGGCTAATGTCCGTTTGCAGGGTAAAGAAAGTGGGACTCAGCTGGCCAAGCAATGGTAAAATCACAGAACGTTGTGGCCATAATGGTACAGAGATCTATCTCAACCACAAAATACCGGCTCAACAAACATGTTCCAAGCTGACAGAGCACAGGGTGTGGAGGGATGGACTCTGTATTTACATCATGGATGCTTTGTGCTCAGACACAGTCTGGGTTGATGGACAGGGTTTACCAGATGTTATAATATTCACATGAAGATGCTGAGCATATTATCTTACCCATTTTGTTGCTGCTGTGTACATTCACCCAGACTCAAATTGTAAAAATGCAGAATACAGAATTATTTAAGTGTTTATGTATATTAAAAATGTTCTATGTTTGTGAAGTATGAAGTAGATACAAAATGTAATTTCCTTAAGCAACCCTGTGTTGTATAATTACAAATAAATCAGTGAGTCCGGACAAATATACAATGTATTATTTTGGTTACTTGGCTAATTGTTTTCACAACAGTTGTGTAGCTAACACTTTAGCTGGTTTTCCATTCAAAGAAAAAGACACAGAGCTCCTGCACAGAGCTGCTAACATAGCCAACCCCCCCCAAAAAAAAAATCTAGCATCACAATTGTTATTGTATCATCGCGATATGTAATTACACTTCTACATATAAAAGGATTTAAAACGCAGAGAAAGTTGATCCCTCACTGGCCTCCCACCTACAAATAATGACAGTTCAGAGCAATTTTGTGCAATTTCCACAACCTTAATTTAAGTGATAATACCTTCATTCTCTGTCATAAAATGCTTTCTGGCAGAGCTGTGATCTCATGAAGATCAAATGACCACGACTGAGAAGCGCAGAAGGAATCACGCTGCAGTAACGAACAGACGATGGAATGATGTATTGGGATTGGGAAGCATGAAGGTGAGTCCGGGGCGCTTAACCTACCTGCTGTCTGCAGGAGAGGGAGAATACTGATGAGTCTGAGGCAGACAAATGGTGCGCGAGGAGGAGAGAGACGAGGGGAGAAACGGAGAACCGGGGGTAGATGACATAAAGCAGAGGGGAGGTAATGGTGGTGGCCAAAGGGAGATAAATGGTATGAGAAAGTTAATAACAAGCATTGTGGTTGCTCAGCTCTGAGAGGAGGGAATCGTAGAAGAGAAGAGAAATGAGAAGAGGAAAGTGGCTGAAATGTGAAATCCCTCAGAGGACTCCCTCTGTGGTAGAGGAAAGAGTTGAAACAAATGAGATGAGCGACTCGGATACCATACCTTCTTTGATATGAAATAATAAAAAGCAGGCATAATGGACAAAATAATGCCATTCAAGCAAACCACATTTCACACATAGAAGATCACATTGATGGAACATCCTACAAAACCAGCGACATAGAGCAGAGAGGACAATCGAATCCAAAAACGGAATAATGAAGTGCTCATACTGCCAGCGGTGTCATACAAGAGAACTGCCTATCAACCATCGATCTGGGATTTTTTAAAATTACTCCCCTTCTACTTATCCAAGGTGAAGTTTTTTGCATAGTCACATATTGAACACAGAAACATTATCATGCCTGAGATGCAGAACACGATTAAATACTGCAGAGATACTGTTGAGTTGACCCTGTTTGGGCGTCTACCTTATCTAGAGGTCAAACATACAAGTTGTTAAACAGTCAAAGCTTTTTGATCACAGATATTTTTGTGATGTGACTTTTTAACCTCTTCGGACCCTGTGGCCATTGGAATGGACCTATTTAAAACATGAGTTACCAAAAATGTGTTTTTTCCAGCCTGTTTTTATGTTGGAGAGGAGTCAGAATCAGTTGAAAAAATATATTTTTGCCCAGCCAAAAAAAATGCAGGTCTGAAGGGGTTGGTAAGTTACATTTTTAGAAATCTTTACCAACCGCTACACGGGAAAAGCTGAAGTGGAGTGCTGAGGATGAATTGAGGAGTATCACAGCCTGAGGCAATAAGCGGCTCTGTAGTCTGGTGGCACGGCAGCGGATAACTCGCTATCGCTTGTCAGACGACTGCATGGTGACTAGGGTGTGGCTGGGTTGGGTGTTATCTGTCAGTAGCCTTTGGGCTCGGCACAAACACCTTACCGATATCACTGTTCTCCGCAGGTGGGTAGCAATACTCTGGGCAGTTGCAATCACCCGCTTCAGAGCCTTGCGGTCCGAGGCTGTGACGAAACCTACCAGTTTGTCGAAATCAAGATGCCATCGATAAAACCTCGGAACAACTGTGAGGGCTAACTTGAGTAGACTCGGAGAAGACCAGTATCCCGGCAGGAGCTAGGGCAAGGCTGTTGGCTGCGGAGGTGATGAAGGCTGGGTAACTGGAGGCAGAGCTGCGTGGTAGATGAACAAGGTCAAAACACTGAAGGCAAAAGAGCAATAAACTAAGTTAGATCTCTCTTGGGGGAAAGACACGAGAAAACTCTATAGAGACTTAGCACGAGCAGGGGCCATTACCATTTACCACTCAGTACTGACAAAATCATCTGGCAGCAGGCAGCGTGAAGACCAGGGCTTATCAGCAGGCGCTGATTGCCAATCTGCTGCAGGTGTGTGTGAGTCAGCGGCTCTGGTGAGTGGAAACCCCGCCCAGCCTCTCAGCGCACCTCTGAAAGCACAACAAGCACAGGAAACATAAAACAGCACGGCACAAATCCACGACAGAAAAATGACTCAGTGTGACACTGCTGGGTTCAACATGCCAACTCCCCCAAGGATGTGTGTTCAAACTTGACACACTCTCGGCCTAGAGACAGCCTGGATGTTGCTGCTATTGATTGAATTGTGTGTACCTAGTTGGCATACAACTGGTTGAGGGTGATCTGTATTGGACATATAAAGGGAAAAAGGCGGTCCTTGCTGAAGATGAATGTGACCACAAACGCTGACGTATTTGGTAGGTGAAACACGCTACAGATGACCAAACTGCAGCAAACAAATCAGCAAAGAGCACTTTGAGGGATAAACAAGGAAGGGGTGAGGAGTGCGCATCCATGAAATGAGAAAATAGACGAGCTGTAGTTGGTGGAGACGAAGATGTCAACGATATTCCCAAACTGGCTTCAACTGCCACAAACTCAAGGCATCAAGAGTGAAGAGTATGCGAGAAGAAGCACGAGACGAGAGCCGCAGGCACTCAGAAAATGAGGAATGTGACACATACAACATGGGATGGCACACATATGTTAGCTCTCTGTCAGCCACATCTGAGTGAGAGAGAAAAGAGAAAGGTGGCTAAGAGGCGGGGGAGAGACCGACGCAGAGGGAGGCAATTAGTGTGCAAGAGAGAAAAGAGGTATGAGTGAGTGAAAAGATCGAAAGTGACGCTGGGGAAGAGGAGACAGACTGTAAATGGGGGGGGGGGGGGGGGGGGGGTAGGTCATGGAACAGTAAACAAGTATAAAGTAAAGTGCAACTCATTCTACAGCACCGATAACTACAGGCCTCAAAAGTTCTTATACATGGTGCCAACAAAAACTGTTATGGTTATGGGTGGGTTATGTTAAGGAGCTGTGTTCTTCAAAGCTATTGTTTGTGTGAGTACAGACTCTGAGGCTCTATAGCAGTTTCAAAAGTGCTTTACAGCTTGGGATGCTGCAGTAAGTGTTGCATCATCGCCAAAACGTTTGCTGCGCAAAAATGCGGGGTGAAGGAGTTTGTTAACGTTCGCAGAGGTGTGGTTTACGTCGTCTCACATAGAGTGCCAGAACTGAAGGAGGAATGTGATATTTTCCCTTAATTTATTTAAACTAAATCAAGATACAAGATGTAAAACAATCAGTTAAATTGCGTGCAAAAAGTAATTTCTGATTGAGGATTTGAGTGCACTAAGTGTACCACAATACTACTTTTTAAAGGTCCTTTTTAAAAACTTCTATGCAGTCATGGCATAAAAAACTTAAAGCAGTTCTACCAAGCTCAGCACAAACTTTAGAAACTTTTAGAGAAAGACCAAGTTTACATGGTCAAGAGGTTCCAACTTGCAAAGATGTGATATGAGATGGCAGCTTTCCAATGACGGCTTTGCAGATCAACACAAACACCCATCACGTCTCTTAGACAGAGAAGGCCACCCAAATTTTTTTTTTATATACAGGATGCAATGATGAGCACTATAAACATCACCGGTAATAAACCTGAGCGCAGAGTGATAGACAGCATCCAAGGGCTTAAGAGGAGAGGCAGTTGCATGCATATAAATCACATCACTATAATCCATAAGAGAGAGATAAACCGCTTCAATAATCCTCCTCCTGCAAAACACAGGAAAGTTAGTTCCTTTTCATATACAAAACTATTTTTTGGGCTAATTTGTTGACCAGATTGTCTCTGCGATGTGGAAAGTGAGTTTATCATCTGTCCAGATACCATTGTATTTGTATTCTGTAAATCTGTCCATATTGAATCCATCCACATCCTCACTGGATGGATGAAAACGTGTGTTGAAGTAAACATGTATGTAACGCTGTGATCCTACCCTCTCACTGAAGTTACATAGTGCAGAAACAAGTGATTACAAGTCTGTTACAAGACACTGTTCCATCAATATGAGATATTTAGAAGCTATTATTTTATGGTTTTTAAAAAAATGACATAATGTTACTTTCAAGTTAAAAAAAAAGATGTCTTTGTGTTTTCCTTCGTTTTGTTTACCTCCCACACCCACCTTGACTTTTTCCCCAAAAAACTTTAAATAACACATACAATACACAATAAAAATCACTGGGTTTATTAGAATAAAAAGTCTGGGCCCCTTGTCTTTGGTTGGTTTTCTACCCATGCCCACTGCTGGGTCCACTCTAAGCCCACTGATTTCTAAAGTGTACTGTCACCTTCCTCCTTCGCTGCTTTCATAATTACCACAGCTGCTCGAGGGCTTTTGTCACTTGAAAGTAAACATATGTTTTTTTTGGGGGCGCTTGCTTGAATGACCGGTGCCGTCGTTCTTCTTGTGAGGACAGTTTCACATTAAGCCAGTCTGAAATTGGATTTATCGCAGGGCTGTTCTTTTGGACCACATTAGATTAAGCTATAAGTGCCCCCAATAAACTGGTAACACAGTGTGTACTGTTATAAATGCTGCAGCTTTGTGGGCTGTAGAATTGTTAAGTGATGATGGAGGTTTGTGCTCCACACAGTGCATTCTAGTATTACTAAGTGTTACACTACATGTGTCCATTTCATTTACAGTGGAAATGTGTTTCACTGTGTGTGTGTGTGTGTGTGTATGTGTTTCATATTTCAAGATGGCCTATTTATTCCGCTTGTATGTACGTCGTCATGTGGCTTAGTACGCGTGTGTGTGGATGTGCTTGGAGAATTGAATATGCATACATACTGTACATGCATGCGTGTGTGAGCTAATGTGTGCACACTGTATGAGTATCCACACTGCTATATGGCCATCGTGCTGCAATCCTTCAGCCCCTCGGGGTTACCATCTTAGAGAGAGACAGGGGGGGTTGTGGTAGGAGAATGATAGAGCAGCATAAAAGGAGGTTTTAAAAAGAGATGCTGCCATTGAAAGAGCTAAAGAAGGGACGGGACAGATGGAGTATTCTAAAGATGAGAGAGTGACTGACATTTTAGGGGGAAGAGTGAGGGGAGATGGCCTGCATACACACATATAAATAAATAAACGCAAGGAGACATCATTAAGCATCAGTGTTTGCTTCTACGAATGTCTGCTTTTGCGGTTTTAACACAAAATCAATTAAAGCCAATCAATATCGAAGATGCGAGACAGAAAACAATGGGACAAACAAAGGAGGATTTTCTGTTATCCACAAATGTTATTTGCACAAAAGACATTAGAAACATGAATAGAAGACAAGAAGGAGGGGGACGTACTATTGAGACAACAATGCCAGAGGCAAAAAAAAGAAAACAGCTAGCATGAAGATGTTCATTTTTAGTGAGAAGGGATGGAATGGGCCATGTAGAAAAAAGAATGGGTGACAAAACCATTGAATGTGAAGATCAAAACAATAACAAGGGAGAAAGCAATGTGAGAGACGAGAGGGAGCTGCCGGTTGTGCTTTGTGATGTCGATGCCGACACCCGGCTCCTTGACTGTGTCAGAGGTGCATGAAAAAGACATGAGGCCAGTGAAGCATAGTGTGTAAACAGCTGACAGTTGCACAGAAATGGCTGTGCTTTGGGAGATTTTTTCACTGAGTAATTTGGGGTTTCAAATGAAGTCGTACCAAAAGCGTGTTTATTGTCACAGCAGGTGAAGTCAAAGGATTAATTAGTGCTGTGCTCTCGGTTGTGCTCCCTCTTTCATTATCATCAATAGACATTCCAGGAATAAGATTTGTTTTTATCCTCTGTGGCCTCACTATCGACTGCTTTTAATAACAAAATGAATGTTGTTTCACTCATAAAGTCACCAGCTAGTTTTCGACATCAAAGAAGCAATGGCACAGGCGTGAGGATTGAAGCTGAAATGATGACAGGGTGACACACAGAGCAGTGCCGTGTTAAACAGAAGATCGGACTACAAAGACAATAGGGGCAGAGGAGAAAATGAGATGAAAAGGAATTCAATCTATTTGGCAAATAATGTCACTGATGCTTGTATGCTAATTTCCGCTGTGCAGTAATGTTAGTTTAATTAAAATCTGTGCTTACACGGCAGGCATGACCGCCTAAAACAGCTGCAGCTGGGAGCTGTGACATCAAGCGAGAGCTCGCGACTATCCTCGCTCAAATCACAAGTTGCAGATAAGACTAAACGATTCATGAAGTCGTGCCGTTGTGGGCCAAATAGACGAGGAAATGACACTGCTGAGATCAAAGGGAAAAGTTACAAACTAGGGGGAGGTGTGAAAGAGGTAAATGGGGAGCTAAAGAAAGGGAGAGATGAATGAAAGATGAGCTGTGGAACGTGGAGAGGAGGTTAATAGAGAATGCTGAGGTTCAAGGTGGTTGGAGAATAAAGAGGTGGATGTCTCATCCTGGGAGTGTAAAATGGAATGAATCGTATCTTTTGAAAAGTTAAATCTTCAGAGTCTGCAGGGAATAACTTGCCCTTTGAGATGACTCACGGGTAGGTAAGGAATTACCTTACAAAGTAGATACGTTAAAGGTTCTATATACCACATTCACTGCCATTAGATGTTGCCCTGGAGCACCAGCATCTCAGACCAAAACACATGGGTGAATCAACCACACCTCCATCCTACCCAGAAACAGCTGTATCTCTCTCCTCAAAGCCACCAGGCTCCATTGAAAAGGACGGGCATTTCACTTTACAAATCGCTGTAAAAAGACACTTCATTCAGGAGATTTGGGACAAGAGTCATGCTAATCCATCTTGTATTTAAGGCTGCTCCTGGCTAATGTCCAGTTGCAGGGAAATGAAAGGGACAAAATTTTGGTTGACATTGGGTGATGTAACGGGCCAACAGAGCGCAGGATGGTGGACTCAGTGTTTTCATAAGAGTTTGGTTTGTCCACTCTAGGCTACTGTAGGAACATGGAGGACTCCATGGAGGGGGCCTTCACTCTCTCTGCAGATATAAAAAGGCTCATTCTATGGTAACGAAAACCCAATGTTGCCTAGTTTCAGCAGATTATAAAAACATTACTATGAATATTATAGTTTGTTTCAGCCAATAGATCACCTTTAAACCTACACACTGAAATCTAAACGTTCAGAATCTCATGAATAGAGCCTTTAAGTCGAGTGATAGAAACACACCGCCATATTATTCTCACGCTCGCGCTCTCTTTCTGTAAGCAGAATCCAACTCTGATGACCGACCAGATGTAACAGATGTATTTACTGCTGTAGCCATTGTTCAAAATAAGCTCATCAGCAAGTGGTGGGTACAAAACAATTGATATAATCTACATTCTACAGTTGTAGCACATTAAAATGTCTGGGGTGTATGCAATCTGTAGTGTAGCATAGTAAACTACCTGATTCTCCTCCACAAAGCACAGTTCAGGCTGAGGCTGCTGGGTACAATAAGATCAAGGTATTTTTTCTGCCAGTAGCCACTGTACCACAAAAATACAATTTCAATTTCATTTCATGCCCGCAGTGTGACGAGCGTGATTAATCTGATCCTAACAGACCATTTTGCACAAAAACGTCCAAAATATTGGTGTAGCTGAAGAGTCAGAGTCGGTAATGGTTGGGTCCTCGGGAGTCTGCTCGAGCATCTGCTGTACTAATGTATTTATTCATTTGTTCTTTCAACTCAGTTAAACATCTGTGAGGAAATTTGCCCACTTGATTGTCCCAATCAGATATCCACTCTCTTACGTCCACGCTAGATTTTTCTAATCGGCCACTTTACATGGACTCACCAAAATGGGATTATCGTTCATTGATACTGTGTGGTGACCAACATCGAAAGTAATAAAGTCCGAAAAGAAGTCAGACTGGGGAAAAAAAATCCTTACGTAGTGATGATATTCTGGACAAAGTTGAACCATCATCTCTGCTTTGGGGTTTAATCTCAAGGTTTCACCTTTACATTACAGGTTAATATAATCAGAGTTAAAGGTAGTCTATTCATTATACTGTAACGAGCCGCATGAAAATGACAGCATGTGGAATTAACAGTGCATAACTGCTTTTAAGCGTTGCATTACAGTAAGTTGTGTTCAAAAAAACATACAGGTAGATGAATAAAATACAAATGTGTAACTTTTATAATAAAGTGCCAGTTTGTATTTCTCTGTGTGTGTGTGTGTGTGTGTGTATGCTCATGCTCATGTGTTCGTGCTGCTTGGGAAGAATCTGCATGCAGGGCTGCCTGTTCAGTGCATGGAAGATCTCATGATAACTGATATCCTCTATATAGATATGGAGCTAGTATTATCGCACATGCGGGCAGACACACAGAGGTGACACTTAAAGATGCTGTACCGAACACCTCAATTGAACATCTAAACACACCTGTAAAAAGACACTAATGCACAGTGCATACAAACAGGCACACACGCTCTCTCTCCCATCTCCCTTAATGCAATGATTTTCTCCCAAATGCCACGGTAACTGAAATCGTCCTCCATTCAGCGAGCTGGACTTGGTTTCATCCACGTGCTGAATAGTTGTGCAGTCTGTTTGAAGCCCTGGCTGATGTCAGCTCAACAGATTCTCTCTTATTTCTATCTTCACTTCCATCTTAGGTCAGTGATCCCTCTGATTAGCTAGTAGCACATAACTGCACATTTCCAAACTGTTTACATTGGTCGGGGGGAGATGAACAATGCTGTTTACAAGTCGTGGTAGTGCTGTAGTCTGACAATGTAGCTGTTTGAAGTTAAACCTCAGTCCTGCCTCCACAGTGTGTACAGTCATGTTTTGTCTGGTTTTACAAAATAACATTTGGCAGCTACATATCTAAAAATGAATGCAAAATGATGGCAAACCAATCTCAGTGCTTCATTAGACCGCCTGCTTGATACACACCAATCAGCCATAAAATTAAATCCACTGACAGGTAACAACTGGTTGTCAACCTGGCCTCCAAGCTCCCAGATCCTAATCTGATCGAGCATCTACTAGTTGTCCCTGAAGAAGTCCGATCCATGGAGGCTCTATCTACCCACCGCGGCTCTGACTACCGAGGTTGTCCGGTGGTGTCTTCATCCAGCATGTCCCATGCATGCTGGACTGATTGAAAGCTGAGCAATCTGGCGGTCACGTCAATGTCTTGTGCTCCTTATTAGATTCCCTGGGCCATCTTGGGCCGTGTTGTCCTGCTAAGGGGGCCACTGGGTTGTTTGTGTTTAGTGGCATCCACATAAATGCTGAGGTTTTCCAGCAGAACAGTGCATTGTTGATGATGATCATTGTTATCTACTTCCCTTGTCGGTGGTTTTAACGTTCTGGACTATCGGTGTGTCTCCATGAAGTCAATATTGTCCTGCCTTTCTTTTACAATCTTTCCCAGATGCATCACTAACCTCTCTGAAAAAGCATGAACTTGATCTTCTGTCTCTATTTTACTCCCCTTCTTTCCTTTCACTCTTTGTTTCCTGACTCTCCTTCCTCCTTCTCTCCTCCAGTTCTCACTCAGTTGTTTCCTCACTAATCTCCTCTTCCCTCTCTTCTTATGTCACTCTCCTCTCTCGGCTCGCTGTCCTCCATAAACTCCTCTTGGTTTCTCTCATCCTCTCTCTCGCCCCTCCCGTGCCTCCTCTCCTCTGTCTCTCCCTCTGCGGTCGGAGGTGAAAATTGAATGAGAGTGAACAAGCCCAGTAGAACTCCCATTAGAGATTTCTAAGGTCTTCACAGTTATTAATTAGCTGAGATATTTATATCGGCATAAGCTGTGGGGAGGGATAACATGAGCAATGCTGAATGTAGATAGAAATGTATACGCAAACACATGCACATGCTGTACACTGGGGGGAAACGAGGGAAACAATCTTATCTTGTACGATACAATAGTCAAGTCCTTCAGAACCAGAGGAAAATAAGTGTGATGCGAGGGGGGGTGAAGGTGGGACAGGGGAATTGTAAGAATGGGGGCTATATGTGGCTTGGGTTTAACATTTTGTCCTTGGAGATACTGGCTTTAAAGAAATATTCCACTCTACTGAGTATCAAACACTCACTGCCTGTAAGCTTCAAATGTATAGAAATGCTTTCAGCTTCCTGTAGTCAGCTTGGACTCACAACAGTTACAATATGAAACTGTTCCATCAGCATAAGTGGCTGAGCACAGTTACCATGGGGTGCTTTGGACAGGAAGCACTGCATAGCTCCTGATGAACAGGTCGGCCCCTTGCATGGCAGCCTCTGCCACCAGTCTGCAATTGTGTGTACAGGGGAATGTGACAGCACCTTGAGTAGTTGGTAGATGGGACAAGTGCTAAAGGCAAGTCCTTTTACGGTGTACCATGAATCCTCACAGTGACCTTGAGATTTTTCTTAAAAATATCAATCAAAACATCTATTGAAACAGCTCCTGCAGCACGATGATGAAAAAGCAGCAAGAGATGGTTTCACTCGCATGTTATGTAAGGACCTCAATAGAGGATCATTGGCCAGGTCACTGGTCACTACTGGAAATGTTCATGGCCAGAAACGAACTCAGCACTGAGTTGTGGTCGTGAACTCAGGTCCAGTGCAAAGAGCAGGTAAACAGCATTTATGTCTTTTTGGCTAAATTAGGCCAGATGATAGATAAGACAATAATATTTGTGTGGAATAAGTGGGAACCTAAGTACTCAACTGAAAATGGGCCATGGTGATGCATCCCTGGTTTGTCCTTCCTGGGCTACTGTAGAAACATGTCTGTGCAACATGGTGGACCCAATGGAGGCAGGTGCTGCTCCCTCTGTAGAAATGAAGGGCTCATTGTAAGGGACAAGTCTTAGTTTCAGGTAATCATACACAAACAAAGACACAATTATGTTTATTACATTTCTTCCTAAATCCTACACGCTGCAAAATTAAATGTTGCAATGTCCATTCCTTCACCTACAAAAAATATACTGACTGAATTTGGAATGTATCCACTTTGGCCCCTTTCTCTTCACCTGCAACCTATTTGACTTTCATACATCTGCTCTCACATTTGTACAGTGCATTGCTTGCTGTGATTGCCTGCACCCCCCCCCCCCACCCTGCATTTTTTAACTTCCCTCTGGCAACCTGCTGTAGACACTCACTTCCATCAATTTTCTCTGTTTGCAGCTAGATTACTTAAATGCTTCTCAGCCTTAATTATTATTATCCTAATCATAATTATCACAGTATGTCTGACTTTAAATGGGAAGTCATTCCGCGAATTCGGCACTTATGGGTAAAACATATAAAGCGCATGAATTTCACACTATTCATCTCAGACAATTTATGTCTTGAGATTATGTGATTTGGTCACTCAATGGTCATCTGCTTCTTCCTATTCTGAGTCTTTAATCCACATCTTACGCAGAGGCAGTAGGAAACACTCAGGCGTGCAGAGCCACTGAGCCACCTTGTCAGCTTTAGAAGAAGAATGTGCATGTTGTGAGGGGTTGCGAAGGACAATATATACTTACATGCTTTTACAGTCTGCCGCACACACGCACACATGCACACATATACACATATCATACTGGGTCGATTTGCGTTGTGGATGAATAGTCATTGGCGTGAAGCATTTGTATCGACTGGCAGAACAGCCTTTATTGATAAGGCCATAAAAGACGGGCCATCGTAGTATTAATAACTCACCGCAAAGCTCTCCTCCGTATATAACACAGATATCATTAACTGTGGCACTGCTGTCACACTGGTAATGGCTATAATCAAGCTCCCCGCAGCAGTAAAAAGTTGTGTGTGTGTGTGTGTGTACACGGTTGTCTAATGAAGGAGTGTGGAGCAGCCCTTTGAGCCTTGTTTTGACAGAGGATGGATAAAGTAGGGCTGCATGCATGAGAGGAAAGGCTAATTTCGTCTGATATGGAAGTGGCTGACTTGAGGATAATTCTACTTTACAGCCTGTAAGGTCTCATTACACTGGTTCCAACCACATGCCCAAACAGACGGGGCTATTTGTGGTACACGTATGTGTTTGGGGATATTCATAGTTGTACTGCTTAAAACATACACAGTCATTATCCATATGTGATATGTAATACTGACTATTATTAGAAATTATATATGATTATCTAATACATGAAAAGACATAAGGAAGGAACACTGTCTAGTGATCATTTGATTGAAAGACATCAGAAATGTTATGTAACTCATGATCAATATAGTCATATATATGGATGAAATTATAATGAATTACAGTGGACCTCCTGTAACAACCTCATGGACCCCTGGGTGTCCTAAGACCCGCTTTTGATGACCACTGCTTTATACTTCAAGTAAAGGGTTAATTTGAAAAAACAAGTTACTCCATTGATATGTAATCTCATAAGTCATGTTATATCATGACTTTGTGTTAAATGATTACTCCCTGCTTTCATCCACATCTGTGGGCAGTTTCAGTGTTTTTACGGCCATTTGAGACTAAAACACACTTATTTCTGTATTCTTTAACACTCAGACACACTTATTCCCCGACATACAAATGTGCTCAGGAGCTCACCGCCAAAGATAGTTTCAGTGAAAGCGCTTTTACCCGCCTGCTATTTTAGGATTAAATATGCAGGAATTACCTTCAACTATGGAGAACACGGTTAATGCATTAGCGCAAGCATGTGCAGAACATATGACAATCTCTATGTTGAGCAGGACAGAGGGGTTTTCACGACAGGCTCGCTGTATCTATGATTCCACAACTAGACTCTTAATAGAGATTTAGTGTTTGCATTCAGATTTGCTAAACAAGTCTTTGGAATGAAGTAACAGGTAAAGTGAAAATTAAAAGATAAAACAACAGCCTTGGAAAAAAAGCAAAGGAAGAAGAGCGTCAGGTTCTTGGCAGTTTTGTGGCATCTAGATTGCTTGTAATTACCCAGTCAGATGAAAATGGACCTAAATCAGGAAGCCTTCATAGAGTGGTAACGTAATGAGCATCAATACCTGGAAATCTACTCTAGTCAGTGAGGTTTTTTGAATGAGATTGTGGCTTAATGCCTGGAATAAGGTCTGTGTTTACCATGGAATTAGGGCTGCCCCCGACCAAGGATTTTCTTGGTCGACCAGTGGTTGTCATTTAGAGCGATTAGTCGACTAATCGACGCATGTATATATACAGGGTTCTCCCCAGACGGTGGAACAGCGGCGCTGAGCTATACTGCTAGCTCAGTGCCACTATACTCATTTTCAATGTTAGCTGCTTTATAGCGGGTGCTTGTGGGCTGCGGTCTTCTCGCTAAAGAAGCGCCCCACGGCTGACAGTGACGAGCATCCGTTCATCGTCACCCCCCCGAACAACAACGACCGTCTCTCTCCCCTCCCCCCCTCAGATTCTAATTCTGAATGTGTCAGAAAATAATCTAATACTAGTGCATATAACAATAATCAAATGTATTTATCTCTGCTTTCAAACGTTTGGGCCACCATGGGCAGGTAGCTGGGCTACTTACATGTTTAAGGTGGTACATCATGTTTGTCATGGAGGAATGATAGGCGAAGGTTTTCTTGCAAAGTTTGCATGTCACCTTCTTGGGGTCATCCTTCTTCTTTTCAAAATGATCCCATATTTTAGACGTCTTTCCCGACATGGTTGGCTATTAATTGTTAACTGTCTAACCACGATGACGAAGGGACCTGCAGTGTTAAAAAATAAACATTGACAGTGAGTTAGTGTCACGACTTCCTGTATCTGGCCCTTCAAATTAAAAGCCCTCCAGCCTTTTATACGCAGGCCAGCCGCCACATAGATTTTGACTTAATTTTGACAAGACACAGCTCCAAATGGTTTTTGGTTTTTTTTTCTGCGACCAATCACCAATGAAATCTTGGTCGGCTGATGAGTTTTTGGTCGACCAGTGCATGGTCGACTATTTGGGGGCAGCCCTACATGGAATTAAGATATTTTTAATATACAACATCAAATAAATCAGAAATAGTCCAACAATTTAAATATAAAGCATTTATGCATCTTAAAAAGTAGCTAAATCAGACAACAGAAGTTGTCAAAGACATTAAACATAGTCACAGCAAACACAGAGACTCATCAACTCACCAGTTCGAACTATTTCACGACTTACTGATTGACCACTTAGTGGTGACATTTAAGTCATGTGACCGCAACATAGTCTGTTTATAGCCTAACATTAGCTTTGTAGTTCTAGCAATTTACTTAAGGCTTCCAAAAACACAAGTAGTGTTCATCTGTGAGGATGATTAACATGTAAGTATCATACGCCTGTGTTTGCCAAAGAGCTTGCTAATCTACATCTAATATATCATATTATCATATTTAATTTCTGCTTTGACCCAGGCTGACAACCACTGGCTCCCACTGGGAGCTACATCCAGTGCTCCATGTCTTGCTTTTACCTCTAAATATGTGACAACACATACTTTTGTGGGATAAATATAACTATACAAGACATTGCAACACATATGCAACTAGTTTGAGAGTCATCCTTTAAGGCGTTTTGTCCTCTAAATGCCCTTTTAAGTCTTCAAGGCTTAGCAGTTGTGCTAAACACAAAAACATGATTCAACATAACAAACTGTAGTCATCATGAATAATTAAAAGGGCCATTCCTCACAGCTGTAAACACAATGTGCTGTACATGGAAGTGTTGTGTAGGTTGGACCGATGGATGAGTGTACTTGATGGGGTCATGATTGTGTGTGTGTGTGTGTGTGTGTGTGTGTGTGTTTTCCAAAGAAACAAACGGAAGAAGGAAATAAATGTTTCAAGACATTAGCACATGCGGACACACAAAACAACAACATGTACCTACATGAGTGAAATGCAGAGTCATGCTAAATATTGGAAAAATAAATTGTTGTCACATCCTTTATGCCAGATGCAGAATTTGTTAAACATTTCAGTGTTTAACCATTTTCTGCATCTGAGATACCAGGCCTGATTTTCCCATTTTCCCTACCTCTAAATGGAGTTAGTGAAAATGTTCTTTGTTGGATACATTGAACAGTTTGTTTTCTTTTTATCCATTGCACTAATGAAGGGTAGACTTTGTGGAAGAGTACAGAGGTAACCGTTGTATTCATCTTGCCTGTATATGTTTATCAGCAGTGTGACATTAGTAATCATTGAATAGTGTGTTGATTTTACTCTAACAACATTAGATCACAGTTACAGATCCAGTCAGACCTGCCTAACATTAAACTTTGACATGCAATGTCACTTATATCCACAGTGTGTCATTGATCCTGACTCAAAGCCAGTGCAGCTGTAGACATATTGATGCTGGGGATATATAGTGTGTGTCCGTATGTGTGTGTGTGTGTGTGTGTGTGTGTGTGTAAGTGATTGTGAAATGACAGTTCAGATATAAATAGAGCGGGAGTCACGCAGGTTAAGGGGGAAGTAAAACCCGGGTCATTTATTATGAATGACATGACCGCACCACCTATAGCGAAGGGAGCCAGCGCCACATGAGCGACCAGAAAAATGGCAAAGTGAGCGCAGGCTGAAAGATAGAGGGTCACGTTGACATAAAGGAGACCGACTAAACCAAGAAAAACATTTAAAAGGATGGGCAGGGTTGAAAAACCTTTTAAAGAGTGGAGGGAAGGGGGGTGCTAATGTGTGGAAAGTCCTTCTATGCTGTAGGTGAAAGAGTTCTCACCCACTTTTTAGCAGATAGGGTAGCCTATATGGCACTGAGTCACATTTTCACCACTGGAAGGGCACCAATCTGTGCCCTTCACAACGGATTTTTCCACTGGGGAGGCTGGATCGTGTTTTTTCAAGTTCTACTAGAATGGCACCAGACAAAGGAACTCAATTTCTCCAATGGAGGGGCACCGTGGAAAGCACATTATCACATATTTTCTACTGAAAGGGTACCACTGAGGACACTTTATCATGTTTTCTCTTCACTGTCAGGGCAACCTAGAAGGCACATCACTGTGCTTTCTCTGATGAAAGGGCACCCTAAAAGACATTTCTTGTCACATTTTCTCTTGTTCTCTCATTTATAACATTTTCTCCAATTGACGGGCATGCTAGAGGACACTGCAATACATTTTCTCCACTTTATGTGCACCAAACAGTGCACGTCAGAACGTTTTCTCCATTGGAAGGGATATATTGCGTTTCCTCCAATGGTGTGGCACCCTAGAGGGCACTACAATGTGTTCTCTCCATTTTTAGGTAACCATATTGTGCACTTCATTACGTGTTTCTCCAGTGGAGGAGCTGTAATGAATTTTCTCCACTTGAAGGGCATTATAGAGGGCACTTTATCAAGTTTTCTCCAATTCAAGGACACAGTAGAAGAAAGTTTTCCACATTTTCTTCAATGGCAGACACCCTAGAGGGCACTACAATTTGTTTTCTCTAATTTACGGACACCTTTGAGTTTTCTTAAGTTAAGGGGCAGCCAAGAGGGCACTGCTTCATGTTTTCTCTAATGGCTGGGCACCCTAGAGGGTACTTGACCACATTTTCTTTCCTGAAACGGCACTCCAGGGGGCACATGATCGCATTTTCTACATTTTATCCACCATATAGGGAGGGCATGTTCTCTTCAATATGGGGGCACCAGGGGGAGCAATTGCCTGCCATCCACCCCTGAATCTACCAGTGTGTTTGACTATGTTTAGAAGCTGTATGTAATTATCAAATGATTCGTTTGGCAAATAATGGGTTAAGCCCTTCAATCCATAATCACTGTTAAGAGCAGGGTTCTTGGCTGAGCGAGGAATTACAGCAACACATTTGTTCCATGGAACGACAGAAGGTCTTCTGGCCTCTCGAGAGGATGTCAGGACACAGAGTTATGTAATATCTTCATTGTGGAAACCAAATTAATGAATTTTTCATCTGAGAAGGGGCTTCCCGTGGAATCGACACTTTTTCGACAGCCAACACTTTCTGGCATACACAAGCTGTTTGGTTTGTTTTCAAGGTCTGAGGCTTGGAAGCGCTGGCTGCTCGCTGCCTGTGTTGACTATACCGCGAGAGCTGCACACCATCGAATACAAAACAAAACCAAAGCTTAAACAACAGTTTCAGACGACGGGGGCACAAGAGCAGTCATCACAGCGAGGCTTTGATGACACGAGTGTGATAGCATCTGTCAATTTGTAGAGGAAAATTAAGACAGCGGAAGTGTCAGCACTCACCGCAATTAATGATGCTTAATGCTCTGGATTCCGTCAGTAATCAATGAAACAGTACGTCTCCCTGTAAGCGTTATTAGTAACCTACATTCATCCTTTTTGTGTCCATCCACTGTAGCAAAATGTAGGTCTGACTGAACCCCAAACTGCTCCTGGTAAGCAGGTTGGTACACTGCACGGCAGCCTCTGGCGTCTGTGGCGGTGTTGTGAAGCGCTTTGAGTGGTCAGTAGTGCTACAGAAATGCAATTCCATTCACCATTTACATTAAGGGTGAGGGGAAATGCTACCTGAGACTAGATTTCAGCAACTATATACACAAAAGAGCTACATTTATCTAGGTCTGAAGTGGTTAGGTTGTTTGTGTGAAGGCAGGATAAATGAAGGCCCGCGCCACAAGGTGATATAAGTGCACCATGAGCATGTGTGACGGAGCAATCCCACATCATTTAGTTTGTTCACTCGCCATAACATGACAACCCATAATTGGGTATTTGGATAACAAGCTGACAGCTGATAATAGGCATTTGTTGTTCTGGATATGTAAAGCTTTCTGACTTCTGCAATTATCTACCCACGCTCCGTCATGCTGCTATGTTTCTTCGACACACTGATAATGTGCAGTTTAACCACACGGATTGACGATTATGATCTGGGGAGGGCCTTCCTGGTGCGACGTGTGCAGATGTGTACGCACCAGCATGAGCAGCACGTACATCAACCGCAGCTTAGAAGGTGTGCGCAATGTCTTTTCGAGGTTACGGAAACCACTCCTTGCGTAGAGCACAAATATATTCACAAGAGGTGTTTTTTCCATCTACAGTCTATCTGAGCTTTTTTTCAGTACACAGCAGGGGTCCCCGCCTCTGTGGGATGGTAATTTATTAATAGTGAAGAGACAGAGACAGAGAGAGAGCACAACAGCAAGTCCCAAATGATCACACTTAATGAAAACACGGTCAGAAGACAAAGCTGTACAATTTGTGTTAGAACAAAATAATTTTTCGTATTGACTGAACAAAAGGAGCTTCTTAAAGCCGCCCTGCAGCCATCGGACAGAGAGAAACAGTGCAGGAGGATCAATTTCACAAAAATGATTGTTTTATCATCCAGTTATGTCAGGGAAATCTCTAAATGAGTCACGTGCTGTATTGGCAAGCGGATAATCTGTAATGATTTTGCTCTTATGCAAATTTGCAATTTTCAAAACCCATTAAAGAATTCAACAAAATCAATGAAAGCAACATATTATATAGGTTACTCATGGGAAATTGCTTATTGACCAGAACTTGTTGGCACTAAGTGCATTCATACATTAATTAAATGACATGGCCAACAGAAACAAGTAAAACATTGCTCCTCACAGTGATGAAAAGTAACAGAAAAGTAGAAATACTTTGTTACTGTACTTTAGTAGATTTTGACTTTTTCTTCCTACATTTTAACACACATGTCTGTATTTTCTACTCCTCATATTTTTAAAACAGGGTCTTCAACTTAGTTTTTAATGAACTTGAGGGGAATTATCAATTATTTTGATACTGTGTCATTGCATTCCACCTTCCTGACATAACATGACCGATTTCAACCTATCAGCATGGATCACTGACGGCTAACGTAACAAGCAGGAAAAAGACAGAGAGGGAGAAAAGGTGCATGACTGTATTTGCAAGGAACCTGCAGCACTCCTTTTTCCCTCCATTTCCTTATTTTCTCTCCTTTTTTTTATGCTGTGCTCTGGACGCTTTATTGACCCAACATGTAGTTGTTTTACATCCTGGGAATGAGACGACACAATGAAGTATCTTGGTGGTGTGTTTATGAACAGCTCGGACAACTCCTGCTAATTCTACCTTTAGCTTTAATAGTCTTTGAATTACAGTAATGAAGTGAGGTTCAGTTAGCTTTCCTTCAGAGGGATATTTTTTATCCTTTATACTTCGAGTACATGTCCGAGCCTGAACCTTCTCACGTGAGTAAAGAAGTTGAATCAGCACTTCTGCTTTCCCCAGTCTTTTTTCCCCTCAAGTATCTTTACTTCTACTTAAGTAAGGAATATGTGATCTTTTGCCCACTGTGCCTTCTCAGTATTGTGAAGTTTTTCTTTTTTCTTTTTGTCAGTTTTGTTTGCCTTTTAATATAGCAGAGAGTATTTGTACATTGTGTCAGGGAACCTCAAGTTGAACTTTGTATGCCATTGTATTTCTCCTAAGCCCCACTGAGCGCCACAGCAACATTAACTCGGGAAAATCAAATCCCTTACAAATATTCAGATAAACAAGATGCAATTCGATTTGACTCTCATAGAATTCAGCAAAATAAGAAAGTAAACCAAATGACCCACGACTAAAAATCCCAGTAACTGACAATTCTTAGTGGCCTCGAAATCGCACAGAGAGTAGTGTTATTGCACACCATCAGCGGGACCATCTACCACAGGAAGTGTTTTCTTTTCTGCCCTAATATGATATTGGAGTCCTCCAAATCATACATCACATACAAAAAAAATAAGCTGGCTCACTGCTGTGACTGTGCTGTTGTAACTGTAAAAGCTTCTGCTGACAGCACGTCCTACGTGATAAAGTAACAGAGTAAAGCAGTTTTGTCGTGCTGTAAACATTACACAGCTGAAAGCATTACAATGTCAGTTGGCAGACTGAGAAGAAATTGGTTGTGACTGTCCAGGCCATGGTTCTGACTGAGCAACATGTTCATATCCAAAGGGGTCAATGTTAAAGGAGCTCAATGTACAATCTACATGTATTAATCACTTTTTATTGGCCATATGTGAGCAGATCGTATTGTGACATGTTTATTTTTACATTTTTTTTTTTGTTTGGCCTTATTGATAGACCAGCTCAAGAGGTGACAGGAAACAGGGTGAGAGAGAGTCGAACCCAGGTCCGCTGCAGCAAGGACAAAGCCTCTGTAGATGGGACGCCTGCTCTATCAACTGAGCTAAACAGCGTCTAGTTTATTTTTTACTATTACCATTTTTTATTGTTATATTTAACTATCCTTTGGCTGCTGTGATGCACAAATCTCCCCTTTTGCGGGCTAATGAAGGAACTGTCACAGAGATGTCACCTCTCTGTGCTCGGTTAACAAAAGGCAGCTAACGTTAGTTGAGTAGTTGAGTTCAATCTGATCCACGGGACCCCATTAAAAAGAGGTAATAAGAAAAATCTCACGTGTTAAAAAGAATATATGAATAAAAGTTGTTTCAGAGGTAAACATCAGAATCTTTATTTTAAGTATAAAGCCCAAACCACTCCAGGTGTCGAGTCTGGTTAACAGCAATCAGCGCCTGCATAAACACAATTATTCTCTCGCTTTGATTGTTAATGCTGCTCGTTCAGGAACTCACTGACAATTTTTTTAAGGTTATTGCCTGACAGGAAAAAGGAGAGATAGAGATGAAATGAAAACCACTCAGACTTCAGACTTCAACTGAAAGAGGTCTTCTTTCAGGGAAAATTCAACCAAAAGAAAATGTTTCAGCAGCAGACTGTAAAGTAGCTTCAAAATACCCAGCACAACACACAAGGAGTCTAATTTGCATATAAAAACATGCAAGAGATATAACAAGTTGAATAATGCTGGAATTATTCATTGGGGACAGTAGGAAGTGAGATATTTCTTTGTGTTGTTCTTTTTCTTATTTTCATTCTCTGTCTTCCAGCCTGGGATGTGACTAACACCGAGGATATCGAGGTCACAACATGAATTTTGGAATTTGTATGTTTTGGGGACTTGGAGGAGGTGAAATTCTATAATTAATCCGCTTGTACCAAAATTTAAAAGTTATTAAGAGCATTTTAGACTTAATATATTCAAATTTGACTACCTCTTGGTCCTATAAAGTCATACAATGAAGATAGAATTTACCATTCTGTGGGCCTTCTTCAGCCAGAATTATATTCTTGGCAAAAAACTGAGTTTAGACTATCAAATAGTAAGAAAATACACAAGACATATACGGTACTGTATACGTATACAGTAACGTTATAACAAATGGAGTGTTGGAGTACTGTTTGGGCAACTTGCAGTCATGACTTTGGTATCTTTAAATTCCTATAGTCCTGATTCCTGTAGTTATAAACTCCTCGAGCAATTCATTTAAAAGCTTTTCTCTGCAGTTCCTCTAAAAATATTCTGCTCCACTTTTTCATTAATTAGAGCAAGACACATGAATGCTTTTCACATCTTACTTGCTATTGCGATAATTGGCTGTTTAGATATCCAACAGTGAAATCTTTTCTGAGGTCATGCACTTGTTCTCTCATATTCCTGTACTAACTGAATTTTTAGACACGCTCGTGTTGCGGCTCGTAGGATGACGATGTTGGCCTGCTGGTCCGTCCACCGCTTTGGTCCAGGCTGAATTATCTCAAAAACTAATGAACGGATTCCCATGTAACTTTGAGCGGGCTCTCATGTTCTCCAGAGCATAGAGTCTACTGATGGAGGTGATCCCATGACTCTTCCTGTAGCGCAACCATGAGGTCCCCATTTTTGTCTTTTAGGACACGATGAGATGTGTCACTGAAACACCTAACACTGAATCTGCTAAACATCAGCATGTTACCATTTTCAGTGTGAGCACATAAGCATGCTAGCATCAGCATTTTGCTCATGTGGAACTTCAGAAAGACGCTAGCAAGGCTGCAAACTCTAATTCTTGTTTTAACAATAACTCAGCTGGGTTTGGCTGGACTGCTGCAAAGCTGGGACAGCCCACTGGACCCAAAAGCCTGTCCCTGAAGTTTGGACAGGATGAAATTGTCAAATGTTGGTGGCCAAAGGTCAAATGTCAAGGTCACTGTGACCTCATGAAACACATTTTAGTGTGTGTGGCTAATGGCATAAGATGAAGTTTTTATTTGGAGGTGTTATTTAAGATGGTAACATTCCTTCATTGTTTTGGAGTGAATTCAGAAAATGTCATCTTTACCACCATTTAGCATACAATTATGTGCACACACACATGTGCGCGCGCACACACACACACACACACACACACACACACACACACACGGACCGAGAGATAGCCATCTCCATCTTAATTGAAAGATGTAATCTTGCAAATGGAAGCCATGAAACATTCAGTGTGTGTGTGTGTGTGTGTGTTAGTGTGTGTGTTTGTATATATACTGTATGTGTGTAAGCCTCATGAGACTCACTCAGAGACGATTCTGTCTGAATGAGAAAAAAAAACAAACACTGATGACCTCCCTCTATGCCTTTCATCTCCCCTCTTCCTTTAACGCTCATTCGCTCAGTTCCTCTTCTTCTCCTTTTCCCTCTCGCTCCCCTTATCTCTCTTCCTCACAGTTCACTCTCCACTCATCCATCCACCCTCATCATTCCCCGTATCTGCATCTCAATCCCTCCCATCCTGACATACTCCACCTCTGTCCCTCATCCACCTCTCCCTTCTCCCCTCCTCCCAATGGCTCACTTCTTCCGCTTTCCCATCATATCTCCTGTCGCCTCTGCTCCCATCTCTCACTTCCATCGCGCCCCTGTCATCCCACAGACTTGTCCACTCAATCACTCTAATTTCTGCCCCTCCCATTCACACTTGCTCCTAATAGGTACCGTGTCTCTCAGCCCCTGCTCATGTTTTTTTATGCTTTTTCATATCTGTTCTTTTTTTATGTCCACATGTTCCCGGTAACATCTGTCACTCCCAACAATATCTCGCAACACAGTAATAACTTACTGTGTGCTGCTGTCAGATGGCTACAGGGTAGGGGCCAAATAGGAAAAAGGAAAATATGTTCTGCACTCAGATTCCATTTCACAAATAAAAAAAAAACATGTATATTTAAAGGGATTTCTGTGTTATTGATATTCACATGCCAACTTCACATGCTACAGTATTGACGATATGCACGTATGATATGTTTACCACAGCGTTCTGTCTATTTTCAAGAAAACACAAAAGAAAACAAAAAGAGGATACGGGTCATAACATAACATATTACACATGTTGTATCACGATGTGGCATTTAATGGCTACATTTTCTTACAGTCATATTATAGTTATTGTTGAACTGCAATATTTAACTGTATTTTGCACTTCATCAGGTGATTCCTGACGAGTGTGAGTCCACACAATGTGCCATTCCAACCTAATCGGCAGATCAAGTGTTTGTGTCTCTGCAAACAAACGTCTCTTCACATTTGTTCTTTACAATTCAATTTTATGTTCTGATAGACATGTGATTTAGGTCTAGTTAGGTTTATGTACAAAAATCGCTGTAAGGTTTAAGAAAAGATCATGTTTGAAGTAAAACACCCTGTTTTGTTGCCCCTAAGACAGCTGAGAAATGTCCTCGTCTTGTTATCTGAAGCGGTTGCCAGCAGTGGTCGCCATCACCATCCCCTCCTTCTCCTGTGTAGAGAGTCAGCTCATTGCATGTAATCTGGGGATAATATGATATGTGTTGTAGAAATGTTGATACGATATGGATGCAATGTAAAAAAGCTATGATTTGTAGAAACATAAAATGTCAATATTTCATGCTGTCCATCCCACAAAAAGTAATTTTCATATTCTGCTACAAGTATTTTTGGTAGAATCTATTTTAGACCAAACTTTATAACAAAGTACTTTAATTACACAAGTACAATTATATTTATATGGTGCAGACACTTATATATAGCAACTTTCTGTTGCTTGAAAGGTTTTCATCTTGTTTTCAGCGTCTGTGCTCTGAACCTTGGTCATGTCATTTTTACCTATTTTTTTTTACTTCAATTGGTTATTTTCTGGAAACATTTTAACATCCCCTGGATAGGAGGTGTAACCCTTTACCATGTTGTCTGTTTTTGTTTTTGTTTTTTTTACTTCACTTTCTGTCATAGTATGCCTCTCGCAAAATTTCATTATAGTCTATTGAGGCTACCACTGGTAGATAAATTGGTGTCTCAAACCATCCCTGCAATTGAATTCTGCAAATGCTTCTTGTGGTACTGTGTTTTTTTGTGGGTTTATTTTCTGCTGGGTACTGGGTGTCACTATAATCCATCCTCCAGGTTTGTTTGGAGAAGGTTGGAAGAGTTCCACTCTCAGAAATTGCAAAACCACCAACATTAACACCATGGATCATTTATCAGATGGTCCAGAACATGAAACATGTGACTGATACTAAAAAAAAAGAACACCAAAGTTGTGTTCATGCATGGAAGGATTAGGAAGAGCTGAGGTTTAGACTTTGAGGGCGTATTTGTGCAGATGTGGTTGGTTGAGAAGTGTGCTCATGTGTGAAGCATCTAGTTGGGGCAGTTGACTCTGAAATGAAGAGAGACACTGATATCACTGAGCCTATCACATAACAAAATGCAGGCCCAAAACTAGGGCTCAATTGATCTTTTGATTAGTGATCCATCATCTAGCTCAAAGAGGGTCAGAAATATCGGGAAATGCTCAAGTCAAAAGCAGATTTAGCTTAATATGCAACAATCAAGGTTACACTTCGGATTGAAAAACATCCATCATCATGAGTTAACCACTCAAAACCTCTGGAAACATAAGCAACAACCCCACAATTGTGGGATCATTTAGATTCAAATGTTGCTAAATGATAATTGGAGCAATGGTGCAAGCCATTGAGTCCAGTGTCTTCAAGGTAGTGCAAAAATATAAGGACATAAACACAAAAGTCTAAAACTCACTCATCACAAAAAGCAGATCAGGGTAAAAACAGGTTATTTTGCTCGACCAACACTCAAATGTTCCACGTGTTTATAGTTGGCAATTTCATAAATGGGAGAAAAGCAAGCAAATCTGAAACCTTTCAGAAGCTCTCAGGGAACAGTGGCAGTCTCATTTTCCATTTGACTGCTGGAGGAGAAAATTCCATGTCAAATTGGTACCTCAGCAATTGGCCACTTTTACAGTTGAAACAACAATCAGGAAAAAGAGATGTCCAACTAGGTTCACCTGCAGTCACTGCTGCTGACATCAGCACTGACACTGATCACTGAAACACACTTTTGGACCCATGAAAAGCCGACCTAGCTGTCTGTTCCACATCACGTCACATGTGGGATAATTCAGCTGCTCGCTGCTTAACTAGCCAGAGGAAAAGTAATGGAGAATCAATTGGTTAAAAGCTCAAAATGTGATACAGTAGCAGACTCACTTGTTGCCTTAAAGTGAGCGAAGAGGGCAGGTAGAGGGTGATGAAATGAGCTCATCAGGAGGTGCATGACAGATCAGTTCACCAACTGTTTACACTATCACCACAAACAAGAAGACGCTTAGCTGTTTGACTGAAACCCTGAAGCTCACAGCCTCCACCAGAGCTTTGTTCAGTGAGCGGCACCACACTATAGCCACAAATTCACTGCACACCCTGAGAATGATGGGAAACGGCTGCACCTGCAGAGAGCACCTTTGTTCAGACCCAGCACTGCTTTTGGAACAGATGGAAGTGTCTATCCATTTTATTTTTCTTACGGTACGGCGTCAAGCAAGCAGCTGTGACACCGAAGTAAAAGCAGTTGAAGATCATAAGCACGGACCTCACTGCTGTCACGTTGCACCACCTCATCTGGGTCCATTTACTCTTGTACAGTAGACTGACAGAGAACTGACCTGTGAGTATCACTCACACTTCACTGTTTGGCTGATGGAGGGCAAACTGGCTGGAAACTGAGATGTCCTATATGTTTAAGAATGATGAACAAAAGAAGACAGCATGTCAAATTTGACTTCAGTGACAGTCACTTCATTTGCGACCATTTATGGAAAATCACATTTTTGGTTTGACTGCAGCAAAGTGGAGCCAGTCCGATAAACACAGTCTGTCCCTGACTGAATGATGCAGTTTCACAAGTGGTTGGTTAAATGTTTGAAGTTTCTGCTCTGGCCGTTGCTCCTTTAAACATAGGGTCGGGCAGTCTTGAATTTCTTCCTCTGGAGGTTTTTTATGACACGACCTTATGATGTGAGTGTCTGAAGATGTATGTACAGAGATCTATTGCAGTCAAGTATTAACCCACTATTGCTTCACCCATTGGTTTTTTTTTATGGACTAGAGTTTTGAGGCTCTGAATTCACCATTTTTGGATGAGGGGGTGGAGCGTCTCTGTCTGAGAACCTGAGGATAACTAAAATGGTAGCGACTTAGGTGTAAAGGTATAAAGCACTTTAACATTGGCTTCCCTTTTCAGACTCAGTGGCTCTGTATACGTTTTATACAATCCATTGTTACAGTATTGTTCAAAACACATAAAAGAATAGAATTTACTCAAGTGTAGATTTTTAAGATCTCCGCATTTTTTTGTAGCCCTTGTGACTAATTTGCAAGCTTTTGATAAATAAGATACACATTAATAATACAAATGATTAAATGAGATTTGATAGATAAACAAACTGAAGGAAGAGAAGCAGCTTAAGTGTCACTTAGGAAATGTAATGATGGCAGTCAAAAGAGTGAGAGGGAATTTTACAAGGAGGAATCCTCGGAGGGACGGACAGAGAAAAAGAATCTGAGAAAAAGGTGCTGTGACAGAGGGAGGAGGGAAGGAGAAGCTAATGACACGAGCACAAGACAAGAGCCATTCAGTAGATACTCACCCTCGCTCAGACAGTGAACGGGTTTGAGTTCATTCAGAGAGAAAAACGGGGCGCGAGACAGTTGTAAGGGTGGTCAAGATGAGAGCAAAAGTGTGATCCAGAAAGCGATGGGGAAGGGGGGTGGGGGGTGGGCGCAGAGACAAGCTCAGAAAGGGGGCTCGTCTTCCGCTCAGCTGCGTGTCTTGGCCGGCTGTGAAAAGCAGCTCTCTTCCTGTCAGCACAGGAAGCCCACAGGGCGCCATTGTGCCAGACTCGGAGGGAGAGACAGGGACAGAGAGAGTGACAGACAGAGGTTTGAATAATTTAGCGGAATTATTGATGAATTTAAGTTTCTGAAGGTTAAGTGTTAATTGATATTCGAGTCACGCTGGTTTGCCTTATACTGCCGTGCTCTTGATTTTGCTGGCCAGTATCAGGCTCGCCACATCAGGAGACTGATTTGTGTTTGCTTGATTGATTCAAAGTCCTAATCACCACAGAGACAAGAAACAAGGCTGGCTTCAAGCATGACGGTCATGAAGCTAAGCCCCGATATGTCCCCCCTCCCTCCCCCCATGTTTATATTTACCAAGGAATTGAATTACGGTAAATTTTACCCCTGTTTCACAGAACAACTCTATTGTCTGCTTTTTTTGGGTCACAATTGGCACTAATGCCAGTCAGAGATTAATCTGCAGCGGTGATTGCCTCTCCTCCGGGGAGATGGCTCTCTCAGCAAGATGAGAAAATCTTTCATTTCATTTCACTTTTTTTTTGTAAGTAATTGAGCAAGTCACATACTCAGAGGGAGCTGGCTCAAATAGCGCTACACAGCTGTGGGTGCACTGGTACAAGAATATGAATCACTTCTCCTGACTCATTCAAACGCTCGCATTAGTCGGCACAAATTGCACATCACAAGATTACAGTTACATGACAGACCAAATTCTGTCTTTTTATTGTTTTCGTTTCTTTTCTTTCGGTGTCAGAAATCAGTTTGGCTCCTACTATGACAGATTTGTTGTCTTGTTTTGTTTAATTTTTCACGGCTTTTATTAGATAGAGCAGCTACAGGGGTGATGGGAAACAGGATGGGGGGGGGGCGGCAGGGGGCCACAGGGTGGATTCGTACCCTTGGCCGCTGCAGCGAGGACACAGCCTCTGTACAATCGGAACAGCACGCTCTACCAACTGAGCTACCCGGGTACAACTATTCATTCTCTCCTTCTTCCTTTGTTTTTCAGTTTTCATTATTCGGTCTCCAGGGAGGCTGCAGGCTTAGTGGAATAAGTTTGGTTTATCAACTACTGAAAACAACAATTCCATTATTCCAGCTAGTTCAGCGAGCGGCTGCTACATATTGCTTTTGACACACCTATTTCCCCTTTACTGTACAACCCCATCATGACCTCATTCAACCGCCTGTCACCTCACTGTGCGTACTGCAGTGATGTGCATCGGTTTTGTTTGTGTGTGAGGGAATAAGAGACACACAGATAGAGACAGGCTTGTGACCACGGCAGCAGAAAGAAATGGAGCTTCACATCTGTTTATTTGTTGATGTGTTTATGTATGTTTATGGTTGTGTGTTTACATGACCGCGCTCGATAGCCCAGTTCCACAATGAAATAGCGCATCCATCCTGCTCCATTTACTGAATGTAGGTCTTGTTTTCCCGCACGCGAGGTAGTTTGATGTATGGTTGTGACATGACTCCAGAAATTAGAGTAATTGGTGGCAATGTATGTGATGGTGAAAGGGCAGGAAAAAAAGCAGCAGAAGAAAAAACATGAGATGACCGAGGGATAAGGGATGTGAAGCAGTGGATGAACCATCTTGCTTTTTCTTTACCTCTGTCTGCCGATTTCACTTTTCACCAGGAAATTTACATCCACCAGTGCTTCTTCCATGTTTACTTATTTTATCCATCTTATAGATCTGCCCCGCAATTTCCAGCTCAGCACTCTGAGGAATGGCGTACATGTTGGAAGATTGTGAACATAATGAATTGTGTCCAGTGCCACCATCTGTGTCACCGGAATCCGATAAAGTGTGAAGTACATCTGATTTTTATGCAGGGGACACACCAGACCGTCCTCACTCCCAGGTCCCTCAAATATTGATGTTTTGTCACACCCCTTGATGTCTCATACAGATGCCAAAGGGTATTTTGTGCTACAACAGTACCAGACTTTCAGCTCACTCGATGTAAACCCATCCACAGCATATATTACACTCTCAGAGTCGTAAGGTGAGGAAGTTTAAAGATTGACAAAGTCCATGTAGATTGTAAAACATGGCTGTTGAGCTCTCCTTAAAAAAATCAACACAAACACAGCTGGAAATGGTGTCCTGAAAAACATCCAGTGGTGTGACTCAAACTGCAACCATGCTGTTTGGCAGCCTCGTTGGCTCGTAATAGCTTGGTACACGTGTCAACCTTCGACGTATCTGTGGTTTGCATAAACGTTAGCTTAACATACTATCCCTGTGTCGGGTCTGCTGTTCTTCAACATTACACACGAGTTAGAAAGGCTCGCATAATCACAAAGACACCAGAGGGTACCTTGTGTGTCTGTACGAGACACTAATGGCTGTGACAAAACATCGTGTTTAACGAACTGAGAACGAGAATGGGTTGAACTCACCTACAGCTAACATTTGCCTTTTGATTAACCATAGTCTTTTATAACCTTAACCACACTGTAGAGTCTATATGCATATAAAAATATTTGGCATTGGTTTTGAAAAATGACAGTCACTGAACATAATTCCCGGTTTAACAGAATAGTCCAATATCACTTTCTTGTCTGGCAGGCTGCCTTTGTTCATATTGCTTTATTCCTGCTCAGACCGATGTGCTTCACTATTCCTTTTTTTCCTTTCACTCTTCTTTCATCTTGCTCTTCCCATTCCTTACCTCGCCCCTCTTAACTAACATTTCCTACTTTCCAAATCCCTGGTCTACTTTCCTCTCCATTATCCTTGCTCCCTCTCCTACCCTGTTTTGTTCTCCTTATTCCGTCTTGTTCCCTCCCTTTGTTTTCAACTCTCCTGCTCCCCCTCTTAAGCCATCCTTTCTTTTCATCTTATCCTTCCATATTCCCATTCTCCCATCTCATACTTTCTCCTCTGTGCTCCAGTCCAATTTCTCCTCTTCATTGCTGCCACTCTTCTCCTCTCTCGCCTATGCTTCCTATGCTTCTTGTTTTTCCATTTGCTCCACTCGTTGCCCTCCCCGTTCTTGGCTTCTTCTTTCATCTTGCCTCCCCTCCTCCCCTGTCATGAACCCCTGCTACCACTGCTCCACCCCCAACAAATGTCACCATGGATCAGCAGTACAGTAGCCATTCACCCCAATGCCTTTATATTACTGTAAAGCCAGGCCACAGTAGCCAACACTGTGTCTATTTTACACATGGATGATAATGTTTATATAAAACACCTCGGGCCAGAACATTCTTAAACACTAATTCGATCTAGCTTCCAGCTACTTAAGGCACAGCCCCCACTGTGTATTAATATGTCGCACCATAACAGGGTAAGGGCAGGGTTTCCTCTGCTCATGTTTTTCCGTCACTTGATGTAACAGCTCCAATCTGCAGCCAGATTCTTGTATTCAGATTTATTAACAGCAGGGGGTTGCCGAGCTGACCTAAGCAATGCGTATAACATGAAAATGACAAAATGACAAGAATCATGGAAATACAAAACAAAACAATACCATACAAAAAGTACAAACCCAATGAAGGGGGGGGGGGCAGACAGGAACGCAACAAAACACTCAGCCAACAAAGACGAACTGATAACTGAAAGGCAGGAACCACAGAAGCCTAATAAGGGACTGGTGAACCTAATTAGTACAATCAAAAGGAAGGGAATTTAGAAAGTAAAGGTTTGTGTCCACAGGAGCATCATTTGACCTAACGCTTCCCAGCTTTACATGCTTGACCAAAAACATGTTACACCCGCAGACGACCACTCAAATACTCACTGGCCACCCCCGATTGGAAGAACGCCATTGCACTGGGTTTCAAACTGGACCAAAATGTCGACTCGTTTGGAAACTTTCTTTTGTATTACAAAAACAGCTAAGTGACATGTGTTTCTGAAGATGTTTTGAATAAGAAAGTGAAGGCGTTTTAGACACAGACAGGTGAAAAATTTATGGAAAAACCATAGTTTTTTGCAACCAGAAAAGCTTCAATCCACAGTGGCATTGGCTCTACCAGCCTGTGGATCTGTACTGAAAGGATAGAAACACATTTTTCCAAAGGATATTCCCTCAGTTGGTTTCGTGAGGATGGTGATTGAGACCTCTGGCAAGTATGTAGGTCCAAACTCTCCAATAGGTATTGAGCCGTGTTGAGATCTGGAAACAGCGTAGGTCACAGCATATGATTCCCATCAAACCATTCAGCAAGTCCTCGTGCCCTATGGAAGGGGGCTATTGTCAACCTGTATGAGACCACCCCCATCAGGATATAAAGGTTTAGCCAGAGGATACAGGATATCACTCAGAACAACTTCATTCCAATTTGAAGTGACCTTCCATGCCAACAATATGCCCCCCCCCACAGCATAACACTGGTTTCTTTTAAAGCAAGATTCTGATCTCAGATATTAGTGGTTATTATTGTAACCATGGCTTCTTAACCATAAGAAGTAATTTCAGCCCAAATCATGATCTTTCCTTAAACGTAACCATGTGGATTTTGTGCCTAAATATATCAGCCCTTTACCAGTGTTATAATAAACGTTTATTTTTGAATACCAATTCTAAGCTGCTTTGGAAGTTGCAAATAAATTATGTCCTCCTGCAGATTAAAGAACCAGATCAGAAAACCCTTCTATCAGAGTATAGCCTATTTTGTACAGCTACATTTGGAGAATTTGTTGAGTGTGGCAGTGCTATAAACTCAGACATTTTTTCTGTCTTTCAGATGTACTATTGTTAACAGATCATGTGCTCCTAAATGTGAAAGAGTAATGACAGGCATCGGGACTATGCGAGGCAATTCTTGAACCCTCAGTGAACTAAAACCAGGGAGCCTCCAGGGAACTAAACTCAACACAGCCTGTGGTGTTATGATTGAATACATTCTTTCGATGTAATGACAAAAATATTCAAATTCATTTTCCATAAAGCCAGTTCAGGTGTAAAACCACTTTGTCCCATACAAGAACATCCCATGCACTCAAATGGCTTCATTTTTTCTTGGCAATATGATGAAATATGACAAATCCTGCTGTGGTGGTGTTTGCAGGGTGGCACCAGGCAGCACGAGAAAATTAATGAAAAAGATGAAAAACATAAAATGTTGATGTTATAGAAATGATCTGGCTGCAGCTTTGCTTGTTACTGCAAAGTTCATCCTCTGCTCCTCTACTGTATGTGAGCACAATTAATTCACTGTGTCACATGTGAAATCTTAAATCTGTGCTACTGTAGCGAGGCGGCTGTATGGGTTAGAGCGGTGTTGACAGCCACACATGCACACACATGCATGTGCACCCACACACCACTCGCTGTCACCCGCCATTATCATCATGATCATTTATTAAACGTGGCTTCCGCCAGAACGAGTGAGACTAAGAGTGAGGGAGCTCAGGGGAAGGAGGGATTGCTTTCTTAATTAAACGAGAAGAAAAAAGAGAAGGAGCACGGCGCCACAGGCTGGGCTCCTTTGAATAAAAAACATTTATCTCCTTCACTGCATTCCCCTGCTCCTCGTTTCTCCCTCTCGGAGTTGGCTTAGTTACTCTGTGGCAGACGCGCGCGCACACACACACACACACACACACACACAGCCTCTGCAGTGTGCTGCGGCTCACATTATTTGTAGAGGTGTAACATGAGCATTGTTTCTTTCCAGGTCACAAGAAATCATGCTAAATTATATAATGTTAAAGATTCCTGTGCACCTGCCAATTTGGCTACATGCTCTCTCTCTCTCTCTCTCTCTCTCTCTCTCTCTCTCTCTCTCTCTCTGTCATACACACACACACACACACACACACACACACGCACACACACACACACACACACACACACACACACACACACACACACACACACACACACACACACCTTTGTAAGTTTGCCTTGGAGGGCCAGCACATTGTGAACTATTACTATTGTTTTTTTCCTCTATGTGCAGCAGTAACCGTATCAACTGAATGCCAACTTGCATGCACACATGTACTCAAAATCAGCCTTCAGGTAAACACAAAGTAATGATGTCATGTAAACGTCACCCGTGCACTTTGTCTGTTCGATCCCTTATTGAAACATGTTGCAAAATGCTAAATAGGCCTTTAAAGGGACAATAGTTGCTGAGATATTTACATTGCACACGCGATACATATGATATTCTATGATAATGATTTGACTAATTTCCCTGTTCATTGTTGTCATTGGTTTGATCTGTGCTGTTTGCCCTGCATCTCTAAAAAAATTTACAGTTCCACAGCGGGTTGAAAAGTGCTCTAATGGTCTCTGCAAACATCTGATTTCTTCCTAGTGGGATGATGAGCTGCCCTGATTTAAAGTAATTGCTGATGTTCTCAGGCACCAATGATGATTTTTGGATGGTGACTGAGATGTGGTGTGACGAGACATTTGTTCCTATTATATATACATTCTCTAATAGGTAAGTTCTTTCTCAAGACATTGTGGTCTCGCAGACAGTCTGGGATTTTCTTTTTTTCTGTTGTTGTGGTTGTTAAAGGTTTTCAAGTGTGTTCAAACCTTTGGAACCTAAAGGCAGGGAATAATTTCAGGCCACATACCAACTCAAAGCATTGGTATTTGATGACATGAGGAGACTCAACAATCAGCTATTTTTCTCCAGAACCTGACAAAGAAAGATCGCAGTCGTGGGCGAGAGTTTTGTGTTCACCAACAGTGTAAAATGTCTTTGGAGGAGATGATCTATATCCGCCGACATTAGGCTGTGAAAAAGAGCATTATTTCCTGGGGTTTTGGCAAATATCGTATCCTTGATGCCTCCGCCCCCATACAACCCGCACCACAGATTAACAGAATAAATATGATGATAAAAAAAAGAACATAGAGAACATCCAAAACGTAATCAAAGGTATACGGCATTGCCAAGAAGAGGAAGGAATATGAAAGGAATGATAACATGATACAGTCGACTGATTGTGATTTTGAATTTGTGTACAATGTAACAAGTTGTCCACTCTGAGGTTATGCACAAAACAGAGTTACATGAGATGTGGTTCCTCTCATTGGGACGTGCTTTATCCATTTCCAGAGGCAAACTGACCAGAGGGCTTAAGCGAGCATGGGAACAAGTGACAAACACCAGGCAGGGTCATTTGCACACACTCATGTCTGCCTCTGGGTTGGGTTGCCAGGTAACATTACATGTATCCCACACAGAAAACTAAGAAACACCCATTTGATTTGTGTCACTTAGAAATAGGGAGATCAACAGGAGGAATCACCAATCAAGAGAACAGCGAAAGAAATGGTTAGAAATAGGTATGATGATAATTTCAGTATCTGTTCGTTACCCTTGTCCCTTGTATTGCTTCTAGTTGGCTCTATATAGTTGGTTGTCGAACGAGCTGGTGATCACAAACCGACAACTAACTTCGTTGGACTGACGGTGGACTGGTGTGGCTATTACTCACCTCCCCAGCTGAGGTCGAAGCCAGCGGAAAAGCTATCTTGACAGGGAGGACCTTAAATGAAATCTACTAGATTTGCTCAAGGAGGACTCCAGAGAGCTTTGAGCTCCAGCGGAATCTCCCACTGAGGGGATTTAAACACACTCTGTGTCCTCCACCTCTCTCCCTGCAGGAAGCATATTAAGATAAAGTGACTTAACACAGCCCTCTTGCCCGACTTCAACTGACAAGAGGAAATGAGTGACACATACACCTGATAGCAGGATGAGACAGCCCCTGTCCATTAGAGGTTGGCGTAAAACAATGTGGAGCTTATTAAGCAGGACAGTGGGGATATCCTCTTTTGACCGTAACACTTTTAAAAAGTCCACTCATGTATAACTTTAGACAGAACTGATGGACAGAGCAAGTGTACTTTACATCATTCAACAAGGAAACAAACCTATTTACACCATACTCATCCACCACAAATGGCCTCAAGTGCTATATGGCCTATTGCCAGAGTGACGGCATCATTAGATGAGTCACCCCTGCCATGCGCTTGGTTAGTGCGGTCACCACACCGACTGATCCTCACCAACAGGGGGCATATCAGATGTGGCAGGGGCAGCGCATAAAACAGCTTTCTGCAAGCGCAGCCACCTCCAACAATGGACTGTCATGTTGACTCAAGGAAAACCACAGGGGGACAATGGGCAACAGGGCTCCATCCACATGAGCCGGAACTCATGATGCGAGGGTGCTGACAACATAGCATTTATCTTGTGATGGCCCGCATCTAGATATGACGTCAGAGCTGAGGATGGGGACCCATCAGGAAAAAGAGAGCTGTCAGGGAGAAAATCTCTCTATGGGCCATTTCCTTACCAACACATGCTTGTAGCAGAGGGTTGGCCTTAAAATGAAGAGGACACAGAACAGCCCATCCATCATATCCATCTGTAGTATGTTGATGTGGCAGCTCTTATCAGCAGGTCACACACCTCCAACTGATTTTGCCATGTAGGTCTGTGGATGTTTCTAGAAGGACACTTCTCAAAGGAGTGTCTTGCTGCAGCACAATCTTTGCGCGGGGGGGGGGGGGGGTGGGGGGTTCAAGGGGTTTGGTGGCAGATTGATTGCTATGTTAATAGTCGGCTGTCAGACGACTCCCAAACAGCGTATATGACAGTTGGAGTATAATTTACAGACATACCTTATATTTGTTGTACCGGACCTGTCTTTAAATAGTTAATATTCTGAAATTGTTTGTTTTGGTTTAGGCACCAAAGTACAACCATGGTTTGGGTTTAATGAAGTACTTTAGTTACACAAGTTAGTTAAAAGTTGATTTTTGAGTCTCATACCCTACTACTGACCCTTGGGGATTGTTGGGTCGGGTCAGTCACCATCCCAAAACATGGATATATGACAAGTTGGGAATGAGGTTCAAAAATCTGTTTTCTTACAAAGTGGATCCTGGAGAAGTCTAGGTGTGTTCATCCATCCATACCAACCTCCTCCGTATGCAGAATTTGTACCTCTGCAACTGCATCCCTTTACCTCCTCCTTTGCTCCTGTCATAATAAAAATGGCTGCAAGAGTTTACTGGCTACAAAGACATGTAAATATGGACCATAATAAGCTGCTTGCACAGTATATATACACATTTGGTTATTTTGTGAGTGAGGATCAGCTGGCCGTTTCTGGCCCCAGGCCTGGACGTTAACACCAATCACTTAACTATAAACCCAGACCTTATGACGAGAGCTTATGAGACCGACTGTAGGAATTACCTGAATGCTTACATAGAGGGAGGCACCAAATCAAGGTACACAGGTTGAGTCAAAGTTATTGTTATATCACAGCCCTAATAGGTATTTTCAAGTATTTTACAAGTCTCCAATCTCTACCGTAGAATATCTTTCTCCTAAAAGCCACAGATCACAAAAAGATATTTACTGTAATTGGATTAAGATCTAGTGACAGTGAGAGCCATAGCATGTGATACACATCAAACTACTCAATGACCCCTGATGCCTTGTATGGACACGTTTGCTATGCTTCACAGTTACTGCAGTATGTGAAAATGGATGCAGCTCTGGGGTCAGAGAATGCCACTTACACTTTACACAATCATACTATTGGAAACGATTGTCCCGATTAGGAGACACAGTACATGCCAATTCTGAGTGTTGAAGTGGAGAGTCTGTGATTCTGACTCTTGTGTGAAATAGAAACTTTCATGCACGAAATACTAAGGAGGCAAAATGAACAGTCAAGTCAAGTTATGCACACCATCGTTGGTCTGCAGTATATTCTCTAATTTTACCCTTATACTTCTTAACTTGTAGCATGCTGTGCTTGGAGTCTGCACCTCCCAGTTCAATGAGGTTTAAAATGATGGGATTTCCTCCTCATAGATAATGATTGTTATTATTTATTTACCTATCAGGATAAATACCTGCTGAGAGAGGGAGAGAAACCTCATTGCACTGCAGCTAAAAGGTCAGGAAAGGTTAGCAACTCCTCCCACCGCTCACAGCAGGCGCTCGGTCGGAGAGGGGGATGTGGAAGAGGTGAGAGAAGGAGATGGAGATGGAGAAAGAGCGATGGAGAGTTACTGTAGGGAAAAGAAAGGGAGAGTGAGAGAGAGAAGGTGAATTATACAAACGTGAGGATGGATTAAGAGAAAGGGGAGTTCACAGAGAATAAATGAAGAGCGAGAGAGGAGACCTGAGAGATGAAGCTGAAAGAGAATAAAGATGAGGAGACAGAGATGGGGGGAGGTGGAGAGAGAGAGAGAGGGAGAGAGAGAGAGAGAGAGAGAGAGAGAGAGAGAGAGAGAGAGAGAGAGAGAGAGAGAAAAAGAGGGTTTCACACAGTAGACCACTGACGGATGGTTGGCATTTAGCTCCCCGCTACCTCCGGAAATAACTAATTAAGCATGGTCTGGTGTGTGTGTGTGTGCGTGTGTTAGTGGATGTGTTTGTGCATGGGGACAAAGCTGAGAAGTGTGTTGAGAGGATTTTATTTGAATCATGAATGTGCTGTGTTTCTAATTCAGTTTAAACACATTTTGTTCATTTGGTAAAAGCGAAAGGTCAATTTTGTGCCCTGTGCCAGGTCTTACAGGGGCTTCCTTGATAGATTTGGTTCTTTTGAGATGCTTTATTGCTTGATTCTTCTATTTTATGTTGACAGCCCCCTCAGGTAAAATGTTTTACATCCTACTGTCAAAAGTAAAATAAAAGTTCACACACACAAGATGATCAAAAACTGCACAAATGACAGCAACCACACCTCAATCAGCAATCATCCCGAGCCCCAAATGATGTTAAACTAAACAGGCACTATAGAGGGTTTGAATTATGCCAAACACCATGATGTCCTGACACAGAAGCTTTTGTTTTGATTACCTCTGTCTGTCCCGTCCACCATCAGACTGTCCTCTCCTGGAATCAATTTCCTTTTTTCTTTTTTTTCTTTTCCCCCCTCTCTCTGCATGCACACCACATATTTTCTCGAATGCCACTGAGAGCTGTGGGATTGCTTTCGTGGAAGTAGTCCAACACAGTTGTATGGCAAGCCAGGAGTATATGACCTCCTGGCAAGTCGCAAGATGATTTTGGAAGGGTATTTTCATATTTTCACCCCTTTCGCTGTCACACCCAAGCCAGAGTGCTACACTTCTGCTCTTCTGACATTAGCTCAGAGGACCAACATATATTGAAAGTATACTGTAAATATAACTTTTGTAAAAATCTACTTTTTGTATTTTATGTTTAATTGTCAATATATTCCATATTGGCCCTTAAAAAAATTAAAAGATTTGCATGAGCCACACTTCAAATGCCATTTGAGGTACATGACAGGAAGTTAGAGAAGGAAAAAGTGAGTTATTATCAAATTTAAAAAAAGCTAAACAAAAAGTTGTAGTATCATGAAGGGGATTGTTCCTTACTAATCTTGGAAAGAAGCATGCACAAGTCAAGATAACACCTTTAAATGTCTGTTATTATTCTGAACTCATCATTCTCACTGTTTTCCTGATGATGCATCCTCTGTCGTCTTTCCTCATCTTGTTCATCATCCATGTTTCAGTCATGACATATCATATTATCATATTACATTAAATGAACACACAGATTACATATGAAGAAAGCCACTGTTTGCTTAGTGAAGACAGCATATTGCTTTTTAAATACAGACTCACATAAATGTGACAGAAACCATTAAGTGCAATTTCACAACAGCCCATTGGCTAGATGACACGGAACCACTCATTGTTGCCAATGTTTATGTTGTATATCAGGCCTGTCAGGTTCAGAGAGTTTAAACACAAGCTTTCTACAAAGACCATTTTCTCTAATCCATCTGGCATCCTTGTCTGTAGCTCATTTATCCTGTTGATTATGTGGAGGATGGCCAATGAGCCAACAAAGGGTTGGGTTGACAGATTTTGTATT